>NC_053115.1:40330809-40432605 GCF_010015445.1 Perca fluviatilis
GATGGTCCCAATAATGTGCTTAAAGTCAAGTCAAATTCAGTTTGTGCATGATTAGGCTACATGATATAACTATATAATTATGTAATGCTGTATGCTACATTGTGGATAATTAAGCTATATACCATATGCTGAAGTATATTTATGGAGTATTAAAGATTAAAAGAAAAAATAACAAGAAAACGTACAGAACCGAAAACCGTGACCCTAAAACGGTGTCTGAACCAAACCGTGGGTTTTGTGAACCGTACCACCCTTACAATCCAAGCGTTCTTTCAATGACAGAAATATGTTCAGATTAGATCTTGATGAATGAGTGCAATACCTACCAATACGGACATGTATAGTACAAAACTATAAAAGTGTGACGTTATTAGGATCTCCAAAATGCAGTTAAAACCCTTTAAAAATGAACAATGATCCATAACAACCAAAATGAACAATAATTAACTTTGGATAGCCTTAGTGTAATATGATTTAACAGGAGTTAGGAGGGTTAAGATTTATAATAACATTTAACTTTATGTATTGATCTTAGTATGGGTTTAAGGTTAAGTTGTTAATACATTTCACCTCTGGAGTAACGTTAATCAGGTCATTTTACGCGGTAGCTGAAGTACATTCTATTTGACAAACTAACCAGATTTAGCTGACAAAGTACAGCTACACTTCATCTGTATCATCTTCTATCTGGTTTGTTTAATATGTAAAAAAATATATTTTTCTAAATTATATTGTTATGTTGTCATTTTAATTTCAATAAATAGTTCATAAATCTTTGACAAGTTTATTGCTGAACCCAGCCGTCACATCCGCACCACCCAACACCACAACTACATTCTCAGCCTGTGGGAATCACTGCTCTGACCTCCATTTTAATGAAATAATTTTAATCTTTTTAGAGAAACAGGTGAGGTCTGAGATCTTGAGGCAGTTGCATACAGGCCTCACAGAGGGGCTGGAGGAGGCTACAGTTACTCTGCTTAACAGGCTTTTAAGACACCTGGATGGTAAAGGGACTTCTGCAAGACTTTGATTTGTGGGTTTGACCTCCTCTTTTAACACGATCCAATCCCATGTTTTAACCAGAAGGCCTTTGAAACGGTTTGATTTAAGTAATAATCTGGTGGGTTGGATCCTTGACTTTCTAACTAAGAGGACACAGATAGTTAGGGTCTATGGAGTCTAGAGCCCGACCTTCCACTTCTGGGATTCGCCCGTATGTCCTTTGTTTTCTGACCAGATGTCCGTTACCTAATGCTGCCTTTGTGTTGGAATTCTAAACTCCGGTGGATTTGTGAGGACTATGGTTAACTGCTCCTCAGATCTCTGCAGGGTAAATCCAGACAGCTAGCTAGACTATCTGTCCACCTGCGGTTTTGGAAAAAGTTTGAGCACAATTCTATTGTGAGACAATAGACATGGTCATGATTTATTTATTTGAATTCATCCTTCAGCAGAAAATCATTTTGGAAGATCTCTTCAGCCTTTGCTGGTTCAATCTGAATTACTACAACTAGAAAATGATATAAAACTACAAGTTGAATATTACTGAGCCACATAAGAAAATTTTTTCTCAAATCATTTTCACTAAAGCGTGATTTATGATCCTGCGGAGGATCCTGCAGACCTTTGGCCGTAGCCAACGTAAGTGGCCTGAAGTTTATACTTGTGTGTTTGAGTGTGTGTCGATCTCTTTAAGAGAATAGCAGGGCCGACGTGTGTGTGTGTGGAGTGTGTGGTAGAGCGAGTGAGAGAGTGATGGCAAATATCTTGGGAGCGAGTAGTGACTCTAGAGTCATAGTGAGAGAACCAAAGTGCCTCCTCTGTTCTTTCTGACCACGGTGGGAAATCTGGAGCAGGAAAAGTTAACCCTCTCCTTGATTTCATGTTGTTTACGGGAGAAGGAGAACCAGGAAATGAGTGGTGAAATGCAACGCTACCACACACGGGGCGCGTCGCCCGCGACGTGTAGTTACATTTTTCGGGTGGTGCGCGTCCCACGCAACTTCTAGGTAAGTCCCGCCCTATGAACCAGCCCGATTGGTTGACCTAGAGTAGTTAAAGTTAGGATAGCCGACTGGTCAGGGGATAGGACCTGAACAAATCTGGTTCCGTTACCTTGCATGGACGTCTGCCCAATAGTAGCGTGTGAATGCTATTGAAGGCGGGTCTTGTCTAGAAGTTGCGTGGGTTCCACAATAATGCAGCTCCCGTAGTGTCCATGCCTCTCGCTACGTAGCCATGTGGTGTAGATTTATGCAGAAGCATAAATCACGCTTGATACGTCGTGTATGTATTGTTTCATACCTTATTTTTTATTTAAGTTCGCTTAGGCTGATCTATATTTAGAGTTAACTGGAGCTAACCGTTAATCGAGCCTTCAGTCAATGCTCTCTGCATGCTGTACCCATTAACTGGAACATTATTTATGCACTAATGCATTTTATTAAGTTTGCTGTAAAGGTTTTAAACTACAATCCAGTATTGTTTGAATGACAGAAATCCTTATTTTAATGAGTGCAACATTGTTATTGTATGTATAGTGTGTAATTGTACATGTATAGTACAAAACAACGTGACATTAAGATCCCCAAAATACGGATAAAAACCCTTTAAAAATGAACAATGATCCATAACAACCAAACTGAACAAGCATTAACTTTGGATAGCCTTAGTGTAATATGATTTAACAGGAGTTAGGAGGGTTGAGCTTTATAATAACATTTAACTTTATGTATTGATCTCAGTATGGGTTTAAGGTTAAGTTGTTAATACATTCCACCTCTGGGTAACGTTAATCAGGTCATTTAACTGCTGAACCATACATTTTATTTGACAACCAGATTTAGTTGACAGAGCACAGCTACACTTCATCTGTATCATCTTGTATCTGGTCTGTTTAATATGTAAAAAATATATTTCTTTCTAAATTATCTTGTCATGTTGTCATTTTTTTCAATAAATAGTTTATAAACCTTTGTTTGACAAGTTTATTGCTGAACCCAGCCGTCACATCCCGCGACCCACCACCACAACTAAATTCTCAACCTGTGGGAAACACCGCTCTGACCTCCATTTTAATAATCTTTTTAGAGAAACAGGTCCGGTCTGAGATCTTGAGGCAGTTTGCATACAGGCCTCACAGAGGGCTGGAGGATGCTACAGTTACTCTGCTTAACAGGCTTTTAAGACACCTGGGGTCTCATTTATATAAACCGTACGCGTAGGATCCTTACTATAAGTGTGTAATGCGACGGCCAAAGCTCAAAATGGCGACCGAAAAAGTCAGATTTATAAAAACGCGCGTATACGCACACCTGTAAGCAATGTTCCCTTTATAAATCACAGATTGACTACAAGCATGCGTAGCGGATCAACCTCTTATCCCACCCTGTACCACCCATTTTTAACCATAAACAGTCAATGCAAAGAACCACGTGAATGCTGATCAGTATGTTAATGACCCTGGCAGTTGTTCTTTCGTTACACGAAACATGCCGAATAATGCCGACTGGCGGAGAAAAAGCAAAAACCTCTCAGATGCTCGGGAATTGCTGCCAATTGAATTATAATTTCGGCCTGTTCTTGCACGGTGTATGGAACCCTGATCTATAGACTACCTTTTATTAATAATATCTTCCAAAAACGGCAGGCATTGCGGCACTTTCGGGGACAGCTTTGATATACCAGACGTTATATAGGCCTAATAAGATTTAACAGAACTATATATTATATCCAAACAAGCCTTAGTGATAAAGTTGAAGATTATATATAATATTTATTTTAAAAACACTTAGCTGTCTGACAAAATTCCCTCTGGAAACAGCCAGTTTCACCCAGAGTGGCGAGGACCTGTATTTGGACCGGGATGGCCCCGTTCCGGTGCGTTACCCTCTCTACTGTACCCAATTCAGTACATAGATCCAAGAGCTCCGCTATATTACTATTACAGCTATATTAGGGAATTTAAATCGGCATATTAGCCAGTCATCATGGTCCCTGAAGTCTCTTTTTCTCATGATTCTTCCATTGCTGTCCTCCTGCAGGGCCAGCAGGGCCAGCGTGCAGCATTACGCGCGGTTCACCACAGTATTTATATGTTTACAACAAGTAGTGATTGTTAACACCTTATTAAAAATCACAGCATCAGTGGTATCCCCCACCGAGATACAATTTGAAGGCACGAAATGTAATAGGCAAACACACTTTTCTTCATGCAGGTTTTGTCACAAACAGTATTAAAGTTAGGACCGATAACGTAGGACATTAAGTGTAATGATTGCGCCAAGAGTTTAATGACTTGTTTCCCGACTTTGACATTTGATGATATTTGCACCCCTTGTTTTAAAAGGGGTGATAGAATGCAAAACTGATTTTACCTTGTCATAGTTGAATAATGACAGTTTAGTGGGTAACTAGGACATACATAGAACCTCTAAATCCCATTGACACCTCTTTTCTCTGCAAATCTCACTATTTGAAACTGCCTCTGAAACACGCGCGAATCTCAACAAGACCCATAGTTGACGTCAACTATTGCGGCTCCTCCTCATTTGGCTCTAGTCTCTCTCTCTCGTCACACCCCAACATTTGCATAGGCTACACAACTGACCTGAGATCAGTTAGTTAGTCTTCTGAATCTAGGTGGGTCGCAGATCTCAGAAATTGTATACATTGTTCATATGCTATTTTACCATTAAATTCACTTCTGAGACTTTTTTGTGAAATCAACTATGTAGAGGTCAAATATTGGCCGTTTTACGAAAATTGATGTCTAATTGCAAATTTTTGTCAAGTTCAGAGGCCGGTGCTGCCTATGTTGCTACCTTGCCGCCTGGCCTGCCTTCCTTCACAGACCCGCCTGCTGTGAGATAGATGGAGCTCAGTCACGGCTGGCAGCCCACAGCACTCCATACCCAGCGCAAAGTCACCGTTTTGGGTAATGGACTACGAAACACCGCTGCTCTGACAGAGCTCCAGGGCCTCCAACTCCCCTCTTCCTGCTAGCTAAATGCCCGGTGTATGTGAGTGAAAGCGGTCAGCGAACTTGTTGACGCCAGCATTCTCTTACCACAGGTTCCAGTTATTCTTTTAATGTGTGTAATTATAATGTGTTGAGTTATTTAAACAAACGATTGGGGAAATAAACGCCGCTTGTCCGTGAGTCTCATTGATAGATCCTGCGGCTGGATGGAGCTCTATCAATGAGAGCTAGCTAGCTAGCTCCTCTTAGAATTCCTCTGGAATTCACAAAAATTCATTAACTTGAAATCGGACACAGTTGTTAGCTTTATAAGACATTTAGTTAGATGTTGTCGGCGGTTGGACAAAATTCAAACTGTAAATATACTCAAATTAAGGCAAAAGGAAACTATCCGTGATTTGTAGCTAAGGATTGAAGGGACAGTCACAGCTAACGAAACACCTAGCTAGTCTTCACAAATATTAACTTGAAATCGGACACCGTTGTTAGGTTTATAAGACCTTTAGTTAGATTTTGTATAAGTGGCTTGACATGGTGTGTAACATGTGGTAAGAGATTGCTGGTGTAACATGCTCGCTTTATATATTTGATTTCTCGCTAAAAAGTCTCAGAAGTGAATTTAATAACGAAATAGCCCAACAAACAATGTATAGCTTTGCAGTGTCTGAAATATGAGGCCTGCTGCCGAAGTCTCCCATGTGTTTCTATGTAGTTTGCTCAAACCAATCAGCGTAGCTCATTCTGAATATTCATTAGCATACCATATTTGGAAGAAAAGCTCTTGTTCCAAATAGAGCCATATTCACAGGGTAGTTAAGGGCCTAATAAAATAGCATTCGGGCAATTTTCAGCCCAACCAATGTTACATACCCCATTAAGAGACCTTAAGGAACAGTGTAAAATACCCTACATAATCATTCTATCACCCCTTTAAAGACACATTTAGTTATTTACACTGTGTTCTGCCATTATCTAATGGAAGGGTATTTGATGCTATCCTGTATTCCATGCAGTGGGGCCATCTCCCCTCTCCTGCACCCGACGGACAATGTGATGGCGAGACGGCCCGATTTAAATATTAAGAACAAATTTTAATTTAAGATTTGAGTTGGAGGTGTTTATGGAACAGTTATCACTCTGTACAAGCGCAAATAACACTGCTGGATTTCATCTGAGGCATCAATACTAGAAAATATTACGAGTAATCTTATTCCCATTTACTCTCTGCTGTCTCTCTTCAGTTCACCACCTCACCATCTGCATCGCCAATTCCTATTTTGTCTCCAAAATGTGTGCACGCATGGGCAGAGTTTGCGGGAGGACCGCATTCTCCAGTCAAGTTTGTTTTTATAAATCACAACCTTTGTGCGAAGTGGCGTACGCCCATTTTCAGCCCGTTTTGTGCGCATACCACGTTTATAAATGAGACCCCTGGATGGTAAAGAGGGAAACTTATGTAAGCTATACTTTGTGGGTTTGACCTCCTCTTTTAACACGATCCAACCCCATGTTTTAACCAGAAGGCTTTTGAAACAGTTTGATTTAAGTAATAATCTGGTGGGTTGGATCCTTGACTTCTCTAACTAATAGGACACAGATAGTTAGGGTCTATGGAGTCCAGGGTGGGAAATTAGCACCCGCCACCAGCGGGGTTATTTTTTAAAGTGGCAGGTGACTTTGCCTTGTATACCAGCCACAGTGGCATTTCTTGTAACGGATTGGACAGCTTTTGTCAAAGAATGCTGTTGCTAAGTAACAATGCACAATGCTTATAGGAGTCCGTTACTGCTAATTATTCCCCAACATTTCCGGATTGTGCTGCTTCATAATAAAAACATTCAAATACAAAATAATGGAGGACTTTTATTGTGAAGAACTGTTCACAGCCGGGGCTTTGACCACCAGAGGTGGGTAGTAACGAGTTACATTTACTCCATTACATTTACTTGAGTAACTTTTTGAAAAAATTATATTTCTAGGAGTAGTTTTAAATCACTATACTTTTACTTGAGTAGATTTGTGAAGAAGAAACTGTACTCTTACTCAGTTACATTAGGCTACAATGAGCTTGTTACATTTCTTTTACCTCTTTGGTATTCTAGGTGTCATTGTTTGTATTCCCCGTCGCCTCATTTTAATGTTTTATTTTTAACAAAAAAAAAAAAAAAAAAAAAGAGAGGGAGAGACTTCTGCTAAAGGCTCTACCATGTGACTGTTTCACCAATCAAACGTAGTTGTGCAGTCTTCCGTCAGCTGGCAACAAAAGAAATAGGACGCTGATGCGTAAATCAATGCTTATCAATATCACTTCCCCATCAGTCAGGAGCAGATCTGACCATAATTACACCTGTCCTTAAACTGTCGTTGCTTTAGCCTATTATTTCAGTTGCAAACCGCTGTGCTCAAGAAACCGAGAAATAGCCGATAGCCTATGTAATTCCCTCCCATTCAAATCTATATATTTCATAAATATACCCATCAGGGAATGTTTACGGGGTTGTCTGTCTCTAAATGTTTTTTCTGTAAGCACCCCTCTCTCCCTCTGCACACGGGCTCTGCCTGATCTTCTAAGAATGGTGACGCCGTTATCAATCGCATTATTGATTGGTCAGTAGGCGGTGCTTTAACACCGGTTGATCTCTGATCTCCAACATAACCTGCTCCCGACCAGAGGCCTGTACTACGAAGCAGGATTTGGCGTTAACGAGCTAACTTCAGGCTCAACCCAGGATTTTCTGTACTACGAAGGTGGATCACTTGTTATCGGGTTCAATCGCGCGTGGTAACTCATGCTGAACACCTAACCTGTTCGGTGCAGGTTAAGTTGGAGATCAGACATCAACCGGTGTGAAAGCACCGCCTACTGACCAATCAATAGGTCGATTGATAACGGCGTCACCGTTCAGAGAGAGAGCGAGAGGGAGAGAGAAAGAGAGCGGCTCATAAAAGTTAAAACATTTAGAGACCATCAACCCCGTTAACATGGGTATTTTTATGAAATATAGCCTATACATTTTAATGGGAGGGGAATTACATATCGGCTTCTTGAGCCGGTGTCGCCGTAATGCGCACGGCGGTTAGAATTATGTTTTTATATTTTTTATTTGCTCTTATGGCCAGATCTTGGTCCTGACTGATGGGGAAGGGATATTGGAGTTGTGATTTAAACATCTACAGCGTCGGCTATTTGTTTTTGCCAGCTTTCCTTTAAGTAAGCTTAGAACTGTATTGCGTTTTCCCTGTAAAACCGAGTCTGTCCTTCATATTTATGTAGAATTATAATTTGCTCTTATATATAACATGTAGCTCTGGTAGAGGTTTGCGATTGGTCGTGGTGCGCAAACACCGCCTCTTTTATGATGGCCGCGTCTCTAGATTGGACAAACCTGGGTTGATTGACTAGTTGATAACCACCTTCATGACACCGGTTATCCGGGACCGCAGTTGTTAGGTTAGATGAAGCCGGATTACTGAAAGAAATCCAGGCCATGTTGATCCTGCTTCGTAGTACAGGCCTCAGGTTAGGCGTCCAGCATGAGTTACCACGGCGATTGAACCCGGTAAAAGTGATCCACCTACCGTGATACAGAAAACCCTGGGTTCAGGGCTGGACCGGCCATCTGGCATACCGGGCATTGGGCCGACACGCGTGTGTGTTGTGTGTGTGTGTGTGTGTGTTGTGTGTGTGTGTGTGTGTGTGTGTGTGTGTGTGTGTGTGTGTGTGTGTGTCACGTCAAAACAATAACAAGCAGTTTAATTCGTAACATTAAAGTTAGTGGCTGTCAGGTAACTTAACTGTTTAAGCTTACATTGAGAAAATGCCTAGCGGTTAGCCTGTTTGATAGCTGAAAAGTGTGTGTGATCTCTAAAATCAGTGATGATACAAGCATCAGTGTTCCTTGAGATAGCTTAATTAGCTTCTCTTGTATTGGTGCTCTTTTCCAGGGCGTATACTACTCTCAGCTTTATTGTAGCTTTTGGGAAGGGTTATAGTTATGGTTATTGTATTTAGCAGACACTTGTGTCCAAAGGGCCAAAATATGAATCTTACAATAGTTAAAATTAACAGTAAACTGTTTTTAAAGTTGCTAAGCCAATATTAAGCAAAATAGTAATAATAACAATAATGGCAATACAATATCAATAATAAAAACTAATAAAAATACCATAAATATACAAATCCTTAACTCTAAGAATGAATTAATTATTTAAGTGTAAGATCAACAGATTAATCTTGAGATCCCTCTTGAAGGATCCAAAACGATCACATAAACGCTGAACACTAGGCAACTCATTTAATAGCATACGCATATTTTAAGAGGACTGTCTGCAGGGAATGTGTCTGACCAATCACGGTGGGTGTGGGCCGCCTGGCCCAAAAATGCCAGGGCCGATTTTTTGTCCCAGTCCAGCCCTGCCTGGGCTGAACCCTAAGTTACCTCGTTAACCCCAAATCTTGCTTCGTAGTAGGCTACAGGCCCCTGGGCTCATACTGAAAGCATGGTTACCTTAGTAAAAAGTGCGAAACAGCACCTATATTACCTTGTTCTAGTTCTGCCTGCAGAGTCTGGTAAAAAAGTATAAAGGTTTGGAAATTTGTGTTACTTGTACTTATTTATTTTGAATGTATTATTATTTTATTGATTTTATTTTTTAAGTAGGCCTACTTGAATTTACCTGGATTATTTTAAGCTATTTTGTAATTAATTAATTTATTTTATTGATTGGATGAACTATAATTTGCCTAAAGATGATTATTTTGTATTTTTGTCTGTCTGATTGAATATTTGTGATAAAAAATAAACCAGACGTTACTCAACAGTTACTCAGTACTTGAGTAGTTTTTCACAGAGTACTTTTTACTCTTACTCAAGTAATTATTTGGATGACTACTTTTTATTTTTACTTGAGTCATATTATTCTGAAGTAACAGTACTTTTACTTGAGTACAATTTTTGGCTACTCTACCCACCTCTGTTATACGCATATTTCCGTCCACTCCTGACTTTTTGTCGAGTAGTTTTCAGCGCTAGTCCATGACACCATGTAGCTGAGCTGAGGTACAGACCGAAATGAAAATTATCGGTTAAAAATGTGGCGGCGATATCCCGATGTTAAGAGGCCGCCGCGGAGTCAGCAAACTGTTGAGGGAAAGAAGAAAGAGAAGGTACTTTTCGAACAAGTGACGCATTGACAAAACATACAGCGAAAGACATAAAACATTTCAGACCGTCCTGCCAACCTGTATACATTTTAACATCATATGTACGCTGTAACGATTTAAAAGTCGCTGAAGTTGCTGCCGTTTCAATCCTGGATGTTGGTTCTCTGCAGCAGGTGGGGCGCTGCTCCGTTCCCCTGCCACACACAACCCGGAGATGAGACGTGCAGGAAGACCTAAATTGAGAACAGCTACGCTCGTTATTGTAAGTGCAATGATAAGTTAAAGTCCAATAAGTCCTTTATCAAACCGTATGAATGTGTGTCCCAGGCCAGGATAGGCCATTGTAGGCTTGTGAGGATAGGCTTGTTGATGTAAAGATCAACACATATGTTAAAATTTCCATCATTCAATAAATAATTTTTTGTCTTAAATCTACCAGCCCTTTTCATATTATACCAACATTTGCAGCATCCTGAGCCTTTTTGGAAAAGTTACTAAGAAAGCGCGCCCAGAGTAATTTTATTCTCCCCAAAATAAGTTTCCTTTTGTTTTAAAAGAACTATACAAAAAATGTTATCACTGTCATATTATTTTTTACAAAAGCTCCTGCAAAATCAGGCATTTTGGGCTGCAACAATCTCTAAAAAAGGCCGCAAAATCCTGGATGGACTGATGAGTTGTTTTTGTTCATTCAAAATGTAGGCCTACAATTACTTGGAATATGACCAAACACAATTTTACCATGGTTTAGCAGGCTTTTTTTCTACATCATTTTTTATTTGCCTATATTAATAAAATATGCATTATAATTATAAAAAAGTAATTTATTGAAGCAATTCAAAATATGCTAGTGCACTTTTTATAAATTGGAATTCGGGAAAAAGTTGCTGGTAAAAATATAAGTGGCTGGTAAAAAGTTAATTTCCCACCCTGATGGAGTCTAGAGCCCCGACCTTCCACTTCTGGGATTCCGCCCATTATGTCCTTTGTTTTCTGACCAGATGTCCGTTACCTAATGCTGCCTTTGTGTTGGAATTCTAACCTCCAGTGGATTTCTGAGGACTACGGTTAACTGCTCCTCAGATCTCTGCAGGGTAAATCCAGACAGCTAGCTAGACTATCTGTCCAATCTGAGTTTTATGTGTCGCGACTAAAACAAATTTTGAAGCAGTACATGTTCCCCCAAAACAAGTTCCTTCCTGAGACTATTTTGCAGCAGCACGGGTCTCCGTGCAACGCTTAAGCGCCCGCTCAAGACGATTGTGATTGGTTTAAAGAAATGCCAATAAACCAGAGGTTGTTTTTCTCTTATCCTGTTTCATTCTTTTTGCCAGATGTGTCAAATCAAATATGACAACAGAACCATTATGAAGTATGCAGAAGACTCAGTTGTTGGTCTGCTTCCGTGACAACGAGACCAGCCCGGTCCACTCATTAATGAATCTGTGTGCTGGTGTGAGGAGTCTTAGCTCCAGGTTAACATATCTAAAACTAAAGATAAGCTCAGTGATTTTAGAAAGAAAAATCACAGGAACGAAGACACTTTAACAGCCAGACCATTGAGTAGTAGAATGCAGACCTGCCAACCTTGAAGAAATTTTATGAGTATAACATTATTATTACTGTGTAGAGGAGTGGATGAATGGCTGTATGCGTGAGTGAAACTACTATACAAATGTGTTCTTATATCCTGTCCAATATTTTGTGCCCATATTATTTGTTAGTCTAACCAACAGGAGGCAGAAAGTATATATGCTAATAAATATGCCTAAGTACTTCTGTGTTAAAGAGGAGTTAGACCAGGTTAACATGTAGCCTTCTTCTGATTACGGAAAGTAAGTAGTCTAAGTAATGATTTACTCATAAATCAACTTTAAATAGGCCTAAAGCAACTACTAAAGAAGCACAGATTGAAGCCTGACAGAGACACAATTATAGGCTAATAAATAACATGGGTCAGATATTTTCAGATACGCTTTTAAACATGGGTGACATTGCATTATGTCAGTTGCCATCCCATCATTAATCAGCACCTGGCCTTTCTAAAACCTTTTTAGTTTTCTAGCCATTCCACCAAGGCTGTATTTACCACCGGGCCGATTGGGCCGGTGCCTGGAGGCCTCAACCTCTAGGGGCCTCCAAGACCCCACTAACTGTGTGGCCTCATCCTTTTTCTTTTTTTCCCCCCATTTAAAATAAAATTAATTAGTGTGTGTTTGTGTGTATGTGTGTTAACAATAATTTAGGTGCACACAAAAAAGTATGATTATCAGTTTTTGGGCTGTCGGCTGTGTCTGATGACTACGAGTCAGGTTACCGAAAGACGGTTGATAGCGGCACGACAGGTGGTGGAGGATAGCAGGCCAGCTGACAGTCTAGCCTGGGCCCGGACGAGATAAGCTTAGATGGGCCCCCGCGCCCAGATCTCTCCTTTTCCTTGCTCTTCCTCTCCCCTGCTCTTCCTCTCCTGTTCCTCTCCTCTCCTGTTCATCTCCTGTACCTCTCCTCTGCTCTTCCTCTCCTGGTCCTCTGCTCTTCCTCTCCTGGTCCTCTCCTCTCCTGCTCCTCTCCTCTCCTCTTCCTCTCCTGCTCCTCTCCTATGCTCTTCCTCTCCTCTGATCTTCCTCTAATCTGATCTTCCTCTCCTCTCCTCACATCTCTCACTGAAATTAATGTGATCAGTCTCTGATCCATCCTGCTCAGACTCTCCGACAGGGCAGCGGGCCCCTCCCGCATCTCTCTCTCTCTCTCTCTCTCTCTCTCACCGGTAGCCTGACTCTGTCCCTCCGCGTTGCGGGGAGCGGGCCCCTCCACATCACTCTCTCTGTCACCTGACAGCAGCTGGATCTCTCTCCTCTCTGTCTCATCCTCTCTGGCGCAGAGCTACCAAACTCTTTCTGTAAAAGAGAAAACGTGTTGTCTCAGGCTTTTATACAAGCTAATGGGCGTTAACATGAGAGCTGGCCTGTTAGCTTACGTTACATGGCATAGCGTTGGCTGCGCTGTTTTTTTACCTTGCTCTACGTTGACAGTTCCAGCTTCACCGTCACCACCTTTTTTTAAAAATATTTGTTTAGAAAATCTCTAAGGCCTTTATTTTCTTCTTCTCTTTTCCTTCCTTTTCTGAGCACCGGACTTGTGCTGACCGGACATTTTGAGCATACTGAACTTCAAATCTACTGAAAACAACATCAACTTTTGATAAGTGGCCAAACCATTTTTGTGTTGGGGGTGGGGGGTTCTTGACCACTATTTCAAGGACAATTAGGAAGAAAACAAATAAAAGCTTTTATGTAACTCAAATATTACATATTTTTTCTCACAAATAGGCCTATTTAAAAAATGTTTTTCAATTATTCCATAATTTAATGAGGGCCCAGTTCTGGGCCCCCCACTGTGGGCCGGGACAACAGACCCGTTTTGTCCCCTGTGGGCGGTGGAGGATAGTGTGAGTGAAAGAGAGTAGGCTAGAGGACATCGACAAAACAAACGGGGATAAAAAACGGTGGAGCAGTGGAGCCACAAAAGCGGAAAGCTAAAAGGAGAAGGATAGGATTTAATTAGGAGTAATATTCCAACCATCTCCACTTTTTTCAAAAGTCGTCTCAACGGTAATAAAGAGCCTGGCGGCCTGCGGTGATGCTAGCGATGAGGAGTTTAGCACAACATCCAGCCTTGCTATTTCAGATGAACAATTAGAACAACATCAGCACTCTGAGCATCAGCAGCAGGACATGACAGAGAACCACAGCCCGGCTGGAGTGACAGACTCATGTTTAAATGCCCCCCCCCACGGTCTCTGACTCCCCCGCCGCTTTGGATGGCGCTGAAGCCGGTTTGACAGCCTCAAAAAGTATGGTCTACTACTTTTTCCACTTGTTAAAAACCCTGATTATTATAGATACTCCAATTGGCCGCCGAAGCCTTCCTTCGAATCTGCATCCACCGACCCACCTAAATAAATTATTTTTTTATGATTCAGCTAGAGTCCAGCACCTCTGCTCTGTCCCGGATGATAGGCTATGTTGCTTTTTAAATCATGTAACGTTGTTGTATTAGACTGTTCATTTTTATGACCAGATACGTGGTCCAGGCTTATCAATGCATCATATGTAGTAGTCATTCTGTAGTTGAGGGTACTTTCCCGTCATATTTCACATAATATTTTAAAAGTAGCCTATATCTTTTGTCTTTTTCCGTCAGTTGACTGCAGAGAATCGGTGAAGTATAGCTTTGTTGTTTTTAATATTTTTAGAACCTTCCGCTGATTAAATCACTTAGGCCTATTTCACAAGATGTTATGTTTTTTAATTTGAATGTTATTACAGTGCGTTGCTTACCAGTGAAGAATTAGTTTGCTGTGTAAGACAGAACGTGGTCATTCATATCAGACAATCGGAAGCGAGCAGGCATCTCTGCCACGCCAAAAATCATCTAACTGTAGGTCTACATATTTAATACAGGTTTTGTCACCACCAAATATAATAATTTCTGCAGATAATGTAATACAAAAATGATAAATAAATAAAGTAGGCTATACTTCTTTCTCTAAAATGTAAAGTGTGCAAATATACAAACATAAACCATGAGATAATACTGATACAGATTTTAAGGTGGAAGAAGGCAGTTGTGGTGATTTTGATGACATGCTTTTCAAAGAAGAGGTTGCTGTCAACAATAACTCCTGATGGTGTGGATGTGTGAGGAAGGAGACAGAGAGGAGCTATAGATGGTGAAGCAAGAGTTGTGCGATGTTTTGAAGAGGAATTTGGGACCGATGATGATCGTGTCTGATTTGTCACAGTTAAGTTTGAGAAAGTTGGTTTGCATCCATGATTTAATTTCACTGAGGCCAATGGTCAAAGTGGTGAGTTGCCGTGGTGATGGATTTGGTGGAGATGTAGAGCTGAACAACATCAGCGACGGTGTTACATTGTCAGCTGTCATTACATATCAGGAAATTATGACAGAATAAAATAGTTGCCATACATTAAGTTGTGCAACTTAACTTTGAGGAATACATTTCACGCTGAGAGTGAGCTGTATAAACCTATACGTACTGTGTATATATATATATATATATATGTTATACACAACCTATTTTCATTCATATATTTGAAACACAGCTCTGTTACACTTTAGGCTAGTAGATCGTTGATCATCTGTTTCTCCGTGAAGGGGAGAAACAGTGAGAGAAGTAAAAGAGGTGCTCAACAATCAGCTGTTTTTCCAAAGTCAGCTTTTTAGATAAAATTGTGGTCACCACTGTTTTTTCTTGCCTTTGTTATATTTAATATTTCAATCCTTCGCTTTTATCTTACATTGTATGTTGATACCTAAACAATTTTCTAATGTCAGGGATTCTTTAATATCTATAATTTCTTTCATGGCCTTTTCTACCGCTTCCCAAAAGCTCTTTATTACTGGACATGTAAAAATATATATCGTATGATTTGCTTTATTTTCCCCGCATTCTCTCCAGCAACCATGATCTTTATCTTTGAGAGACAGTAGCGCAGTCTGTGGAGACTTGGCATAGGAGGGTCGCTGGTTCAAGTCCCCGTATGGACCAAGTACAGACTATGGACTGGTATCTCCAGAGGAGCCAGTTCACCTCCTAAACAAGGCACCGGACCCCCAACTGCTTGGGGTACATGTCCATGGGCAACTCCTTTGCTCTGACACTTCCTCTCCATGAATGCATGTGTATAGGTCCTGGGGGTTTCACGGGAAGCTTTTCTCAACTGCAACTCTGCTAACATTCGCCAAAGTTGATTTGAGTCAACTGAAAATCAAAATGAACTGAACTTCTCCGTTCTTCTGTTATGGAAGCTGTCTGTGAAAACTCAGCGTAAAGCACAGGAGATCAAATCCAACGTTTGATGGTGTCATTGCAGATTGACGAAGACACACCAGCGCGCAAGTATACATGTAATTGCTCCGACTATATCGACTCAGAATTTTGTTAGTCAAATCAGATTTGGCTGTTCAATATGAATATTTGATTAGTTGTTCTTTTTTTCAGTGTATAGGGATGGAACCATTCGGTCTGCTAGACACGGTTCAGGGCATGTATGTATTGTTCGGTTCATTTGTAGTGAAACTGCCGTTTGGCGCGGTTGAGGTGCCGAGTGCAGCTGTACTGAGCTGCACTATAATATCCAAAAATCTAAATCACACCATGAAGCCATTTTGTGTCCTCTGTGCTTCAATCATACAGCACCTGTGATTGGTTGAATCAGCCTACCGCTTTAGTGAGATGCACGCAACATTTTAAACAAGCCAGATGTTAATGAATGTGAGTGGTGAACATTAGTGAACTCCTGGTTTCAGACTCAGACAGAAGAGGAGGATTCCTGACCAGAGTTAGAAAACAGAATGAGGAAAGTTTAACTGTTGTTTCCATCTTCATGTTCACTTTGAGTCTAAAACCTAATGCTGTGTTTTCAGTTAGTTCTTCTTTTAATGAACCAACACTCTGCTGCAGTGAATGAAGTGTAAAGAACATGTTTCTCACTGCAGAGCAACCAGTCCTAATAACAAGTTTACTTTGTCCTGTAAAAACTTTATTTGCCTCCATGGTATCAAATTATTATCATCAGGAACCATCACTGTAGATATTTAGAGTTACAGTATGGTCCCTATTTTTGGTTTGAGTTTAGTTTCTAGTTAGAAATAAAATAATAAAATCATTGATAACTAAAATCATACATACATCTTTAAGTGTCATTATTCTGTTAATGTGATAAATGTGACTCCGCCAAAATACTGCATATATCTGCTATATACTGTATATATCACTGTATTTATTCAGAGTTAAAGTTTGGTCCCTGTTTTTAGTTGGAGTTCAGTTTCTAGTTAACAATAAAATATTGATGTAGATATGGTTTTAATTATTGATGATTTTGATTGTCGTTATTCTGGTTGTGATTCATGTGTGACAATAATTAATAAAAATCCCTCTATTATTAATCTGATTACAGATTTCAGAGCCTCAGTATTTTTTGGTAGAAACACTGTAACATTAGGGACCACTGGAGTTTGTTTAAATAATGTTAAACATTGTGTTTTCGTTGTTCCTGATCGTTTACATGCTTATCTAAATAAACAATGGATGTATTTAGACAACCAAGGAGATTTAATCATAGTGTCGAGAGCAACTAGCTAGCTAGCAGTTAGCCTGCAGTTTGGTGAACAGAACTCATCCATGGCTTCATCTCTCATCCACGTTACAAGCTTTACAGCTTACAGCCCTCGGATGGATCATAAGAGAGAACCAAGGCCATGAAATCACTATGTCTGTAGTAACGTTATGTAGGAATATAGCTAATCATGGTATTACCGTTCTTTTAATACATCCATGCTAGCTACCGCTAATAGACTACTAGCCGATAGCCCCGCCAGTTTGGGAAACGCTTCATACATGACGTTACATCCACGTTACAGGCTTTACAGCATACATACATCCCTCGGGTGTATCATAAGATAACACAATGGACGTATTAATATAACACATGGTGAATTACAACCATTAGCTATATTTATTATTACAGCTACATGACCCCGGAAAACAGTCGTATGGCGGCGTGCGCAGTCCCGTGGGTCTGCTCGCGTCCATTATCGCGTGCGTCATACCTATTTTAATAACTCTGGATTTGGCTACTAGTGAATGTTAAAAATGTGACGTTTAAAAAAAAAAAGACCCTTTAATTGTTTGGGCTGGTAAGTTGATGTAGCACCCCAAAAAATGATTCGCTGAAATACAGAAGTTTCTTTCACCATGCAAAGTCTATGTGAAAAGTCTTTCTGGGCCATGGGATACAGTACCACCGTTATCTGGGGCTTTTAGACATGGCGCTCTTCCTGGGGGCTTGGTCTTACCCAGGGACGTTCACGAATGCGGGCTATTGTTGCCCGCGACAGCCCTGATTGGCTCAGCTGACCCTCTGGAGAAAGAGCCTAAATCCGCTTTTCTTTTTTTTTCTGTCGTGGCTACATCAATACAATAAGCCCAACATTATTAACGTAAATCAAATTAAATCGTCATATCATTCAATCTTGTAATCGTTTCTTTTTCCCATCAGCGATGCCCTCTGCCCCAGTCACGTGACTTTGTTTATATTCTTGCCGATTCTTACACGGAGCACCACATATCAAAGAGACAGACCACCCTACTGCCTTCACGGGAGTTTTGGGAGTTAGGGAGAGTATTACAAATGCCCTTGTGAATATATATATAAAAAAAAAAATCCACCTGAGCTTGAATAATGTGCAGTTTGTAACGTTTACATCACATCGCGCAACATTGCCCGTATATTAACATCATGCTATCAACCAAAGCCAATGATAGGTATGTAGCTGCAGCGAGCTAGCATAGCTATGTTATGTCCATTACATTAGTGCGGCTCTGTAAAGAGGAGAGAGGCTCAGGGATGTGTTTGGGCTCTTGAATCATGCTAGATTATACAGTGTTTACATATGTTACATTAATTTTTAACAAGCAGATATAAGGTTAGTGAAAGCTGATATAAGTCATCTTAGCTTATTTTGTCATGAGATGATAAATTAATGTCCCAATTGATTACGGTAGTACACTTTGCATTTTGTAAATAAATGTATAGCCTTTTTGTTTTGTATAGTTGTGGAAGAGAGAAAAAGAGCTTAAGAGCTAAAAGATCTGCAACTTTGCAGAGCTGGATTCAAACTATCAGCAGGCCAGCTGTGAGAGAAGCATTTGATAATGTCAAGCAACCACCCTACATTATTCATTTAATGTGAAGTAGGCCTGTTTAAACAAAAGCATTGTCTTTAAGTTGGAGCAGGCTAATAACTCATTAATAACAAATGTTTCATTCAAGAATAAATGCACGGTATATTGTATCTGTGCTGTGCATAGCATTGTGAATTAGTTATTATTTTATGTATGAGGCTAGCCCCAATAGCTCCAGTTCACAGAGCATTTGAGAAACTGGGGATTAAGTCAAATATTCTTTTAATAGCTGTAGTCATGGTTTAATTGTTCTATCTATCTATCTATCTATCTATCTATCTATCTATCTATCTATCTATCTATCTATCTATCAAATCATTCATTCGTTTTTTAGCAGTGAAAAGTAAAGTATGCTGCAAGCTACTTTATTCTGATTCCAATAATTGTATTTAAGATTAGGTCCTACCGCAAGGCTCCAGACCAGAGAGTGAGGAAGAGCATAAGGAGCGTCACTCAACAAATCAGACAGCTACATAATGAGGGTGGTGAGTGTTCCTATAAAAGGGCCATGTCAGTAAAAGGGGTGATAAGGAGAAAGATACATGCGCCGGACAATACTATTCTTAATTTAAGGTACATAATAGAACATATTCAAAATTATAACATTTCTTTTTCGTTAGAAGTCTTTGCCTTTTTCCAGTTTAGAGCAATAGCCCCTCTAAATGTCTGTGCCGCGCCTGGTCTGACCCAACAAAAATTGCACCATCCCTCTCCCCAAGATGCACCACACCTGACCCTAACCCCCGTCACAGGTAGGCCTATTGTGAACAACGACGCTATTTAAAGCTCTTGTGAATGCGCACAGATTCAATAAATGGATCACAACGAGCTGAGGGACGAAAATACGGACCGCTAGCTGGAAGCACAAAAACTTAAGAGTTTCCCACGGAACCGGTCGGGTGAGGAAACATAGTAAGTAAATCTACTGAAATGGCCACCATCTTGGTGGAGTGTGATGTGTAAGATGAAAAAGCAGAGGTTAAGTCATGTATGTCATGATTGTAAAAAAACAGTGGCTATCTGTACATCTTTGCGCAACCAAACCAGTTCAGAAGGCTTCAATAAATTATTGGGATGGGGCATGCCTCTTTTCCAAAACATTTTGGAGAGTCATAGAAAAATGTTTAGCTGGCGAAGGGAGGGTCAAGTCTATTTTGACTAAGGATCCAAAACTCCTCCAAACAGTCACTTAATGTGTTACACCCTGTTTAATTTTTTCACTTCTGGAACAAAATGTCTCTGATTCTTTGACTTCAGTCACTAAATCAGCCTCATGAGGTGTTTTCATGTTGATCCTCAGGATCAGGTTGTAACAGCTAGTAATAAATCTTTTACTGGGTTTATGTGAAGTTTTACTAAATAATAAGTGACTTATAATTAGTTTCATCTGTAGCAATCCAATCAGAGAAGAACATCAACAATACAAACATGGAAATTATTTCAGCATCACCAGCTGCAGCAAAACCTACAAGAAATCAGTTTTAATGGATCAGTTTTCCTTTGTTCATCTTTCTAGATGCAGCATCTAGAAAGGAATGTTATAGTTTTACAATTATATGTATTGGCGCCTGGGTAGCTCAGTTTGTAGAGCAGGTGCCCCTATGAAGAGGTTTATTCTCCCGCCGAGAGGTCCAGGATTTGAATCCTGCAGTGTTTTATTTTATTTCTTTAAAGACATATTTCTTTCTCTTCTGACTTTTGAAACCTTTCGGTTAGAAATGAAAGGTTATGACAATTGGCTTAAATATTTTGCATGAGAGGATTTACAAAATGAGAGTCATGACGACCGCGTTCATACTGATCTTAAAATGTACTACAAACTCCAGTCCTGTTATTTCCCTCCAGACTCTCATCCGTCCAGTGTAAGTGTGAAGTTTCCACTCAGTTTGAAACATTTTCAAATTGTTTCAGATAACTTCATCCCAATTTGTCTGAACACACCTTAACACATCAGTTAAAATCATTTAAAGATTGAAATACCACTGACCTTGGATATATACGTGAATCTGGGAAGCAGTCTGATGGTTGAATTCTCTCTGTGTGACAACACAGCCGATAGTTCCGGTCTTGGTCACAGTAGTTAGGAGGATGATGTCGCGTCGGGGCCTCCTGGGTTTGAGACCGGTCTCTCCTCAGCAGGAAGTTTGTTTCCATCACTGTCCTGCCACTCTACTTCAGGTTTTGGAGAGGCACCTTTAACTTTACACTGCAGACGCCCAGTTCTTTGTGACTTCAAGTGACGTGACTGATGGCTCTAGAGATACACCTGTGATGGTCATAAATGATTGAACAAGTTAAGACATACTCTAAAATCCAAACTATCCGAAATTATTTGTATCACTGTAGTAGCTCTGTTAAATCCTGTCTGAATGTTTACTTTGTACGACTCAATGTATGAAGAAAAGCCACCCAGTTGTCATGTATAATACCCCAAAAAATGAATAGATTGGATAATCACTAATGTCTTTTTTCCTGAAATTACAAACCTCAAAGCTCAATTCGTCTCACACAGTGAGGAATAAAGGTTTTCCAATGAAATCAGACCTGTGATCAAATGCATGAGTGACGTTGTGAAAGTCAGGACTTACCCGAGTTTTCCCTTCTTCTGTCTTTTAAAACTGGACCTAAAAGGCAAAACAAAACATTACTGCTTGTGAAATATTAACTTGACAAATAGTTAAAAAGACATTTTAATATCCTGTTCAATGAGCAAACTCCTTTAACTGTTTAATAAAAGTACTCACCAACAACAAGCTCAATGTAGAATGTTTGAGGTGGCTGAAGAATAGGAAAATCACAGGTGTAGTTTCCACTGTCAGATATCGTTGTATTTCTGATGATTATGGAGGCGTTGCCGTATTTCAGTTCATCTTGAAAGTGAGAGACTCGGCCTTTGAACTCTTTATGCTGAAGGTTGTTATCAATCGTCCGTTATACACTAACACATTGGTCGGATCTTTCTGAGCAACTTTCTTCCAGTGAAACTCTTTTGACTCAATGTTCTCCTTGGTGCTGAGAGAACAGGGTAATATGACATCACTGTCTTCTACCACGGTCACTTTGTCGTCTGGCCCTGAAAGATAAAATCATGTATTAATCAGTATGTTTACATGCAGAGTAATTAGGTTTAGACAGACTTAGACAGTCTTGTTTTCTGGCCTTGTTTTGCACATTGTGCTCTGCAAATATATTTTCTTATTCTTATGTTTTGGTTAGTTTTTAGGATATATTCTAATTTAGATTTTTATAACCTTTACATATATTTTTTCTAATTCTTATGTTTCACACTGGTCTTAAAGGAGAACTCCGGGCAATTTTTACGTTAATCTTGATTGCTATATGTATATGAGTACTGCCGAGCGAATCGGTACTAGCAACACGGAGCTGCTGCAGCTAATGCCGAGGCTCCCACTCAGCTAAAACAGAAGATATTGAACACATTGAAGAGGCTTTTGAGTTTTAGTTACATAGTCACTAATATGGTCATAACCACTACAGTGCCAATTACCTATTTTTGAGGGGGGAATAAACTTCAATATTTCGCCCGTGAAAGCATGAACTGTCCTCTGGAGGACATCCACCAGACCAGCCGGGCCTGTGGATTGTTGTTGGGCCTCAGCAGGAGGCGAGGGGAGGAAGTAGAAGGATGCCCGGTTCGGGGCTGCTAGTCTGGCTAAGGAAACTACCACACAATTCGCCACTGCAGAGACTCATATTCACTAACGACAGCACACAAAATGGATATATATGCTACAAATACACATGGAACTGCTGTGTGATGATTATTACCGGAGCCTGGCTGAACACACTCACTCATCCCAGACGGCAGCTAGCAGCTAGCAGGGTAGGTGAATTTAAACAATGGCTAAGTTGCTAAATGCATCTTGTTGTCATGTAAGGGCCCTGTTCATGTTGCACAGACATTTTAATGCATTTTTGTGTCTGTTAAGAGGCACAAAGGCACTCTTTATCTCATGCCCCCATAACTGCCGTTTTAGCTGAGTGGGAGCTCCGGCATTAGCTGCAGCAGCTCCGTGTTGCTAGCACCGATTTGCCGGCAGTACTCATATACATATAGCAATCAAGATTAACGTAAAAAGTGCGTAAAAGCTACCTGGACCACACGTTACTAGAGTGCAAGCTGAGAAACTTCAGTGGACAAAAAACCAGGCTCTTTATATTCCATTGTCTACATTTTAAATGGATGTCTGCCAAACATCACATATATGATTATTGTGACAGAGACTGGGACTCCAGCTTAATAAGATTCTGACCGGAGTAGCAAGATATGAATTCAATTGTGATTCTGTGAGAATTCACAGATCCAGTTTCTCTTTTAAATCGTCCCCTTAACATTTAAAGGAATCTACATGTATGTGTGTGTGCTCAAATATAGAAAGAAAATAAAGGATACAATATGAATTACTAAACATAGATTAATTAAGAAGTTCCCCATACTTTTAGAGTTACACAGCACATTGGCCGAGGATCATACTTGATGCCTCCTAGCCTATCTCAAACATCTCTCTCAGATAAGGCCAGGGATGATTGGGAATGTCTTGCTGCTTGTCTGCCTAATCTCTGGGATCTCTGTTTTCTTCATTTTCAATCATCGTCACCGTCCATACTACTAGTGCTAACCTTTTCGCGCCATCAAGCTGCAATTAGCGATTGAACGCAGAATGCGCCGGAAAATTCGAAGTGTCGGTCTTGTAGTGGTGCAGTTACGCAACGTAGCCGACAGTATATTTCCCATCCAATTAGATTGAATTCCGTATTTTGATCACGTGAAAATAATAACGGTAACTCCAGTGAAATTTATTATTTGAAACTTGTTAGTGAGGACTAGATTAGGACCGTATTTAAAGCTGATGCTGGTTTCAAACTTTCCCCCTCCCACCCCAGGTGTGTCTGTAAAAACCACGGACAGAGACAACTTCTCTTTTTGTGCTTTATACAAGCAACGTGAAACCTAGCTAACAGGTGAAGAACACAAACAACTAAATCACTAGCTAACCTACTTTAACTGTGCAGGAACTATAGACCAATACAACAACAGGCTTACATGAACTGACAACATAAGTTATACGACTTACAGTTCTCAAGGACCGCACACACCATCTCAACTGATTATCCTCCGGACAGCAGTCTCTCTTTCTTTTTCTCACTTTTTTTTTCTGTGGCCGCGCTCGGTGTGAGGGCGTGTCCGCTATTCTCCGACATTAGACCTCTTGTACAAAACTAAAGTACGAGCCAATTTTTAAAATGTAAGGGGTAGAAAGTACCGATATTCCGTGTTAAAATGTAAGGAGTAAAAGTAAAAAGTAGCCACAAAAAAATAGTAAAGTAGAAATATCCGAAAAATCTACTTAAATACAGTAGCAGTATTTGTACCGTTACTTCCCATCTCTGATTTACACACTCATGCTGACCGACACTAGACTCACACACTGGCCACGGTTACATTCGGTAGCCTGGTGCGGTCTCCTCATGACAGTAACTACCATGTAGCAACATTCACTTCTAACACTTAACATAACTACCAAGATAACATTATGTGTATTTGTATGTGATATACTTTCCCCTTGGTAATGTAGCCTATGAATTTCCATGAACACAATTATTAAATGCACGAGACATAAAAGCTTCTGCTATCGGTAACTCAAACTCCGCCGAGAACCTAGAAACCGTGATTAAATAGAATCATGCATTAAGGTACGGTTACGGTCTCGTTCTGTAGCCTGGTGCATGGTCTCCTGGTGACAGCCTACCTATCCACGTAACAAACATTTAACTTAACATAACTACTAAGATAACATGACGTGCATTTGTATGTGATATCCATCAATAATGTAATCTATTAATTTGTATGTACACAATCATCTAAGATGCACGAAATTAAGGCTTCTGCTATCGGTTGATAACTCAAACTTGCCGAGAACCTAGACACCCGTTTGAATATAGACTCATGCAGTACCCTCCGGTTACGGTCCTTACGGTCTCGTTTAGTAGCCTGGTGTCGCGGTCTCTCGTTACAGCCTACCTACCGCGTAGCAACATTCACTTCTCTAACATTTAACTTAACATAACTACCAAAATAACATGACGTGTATTTGTATGTGATGTACTGTACTTCCCCATCGATAATGTGTGAATTGCCATGAACACAATCATCTAAGATGCACCAGAAACAAGGCTTGGTTAATAACTCAAACTTGAAGAGAACCAAGACACCGCTTGGTTACATTAGACTCGAGCGGGCCGGCCGGTCGCACGGTTACATTAGACCCAAGCGGGCCGGCCAGTCGCACGGTTACATTCGGTCTCGTTCACTACATGGTTCAGTAGCTTGGTGCGCGGTCTAGTTAGCTCATTTCCTGATTGATTCTACCACCACCACTCCAGTGGAGAGGCGCTAATGAGCTAGATTACTACACACACAGTAGAAGAAGAATACCAGCTACACAACAACGAACGAATGGAGGTAAAAGAAACAAAGGAGTGAGTCGGTTCATTGACGTATGGCACTCGAGTCTCCCGGTTCAGTGACAAAAGTCGGGTTAATTAACCGGCTCTTCGGTCAGTTCGTCAACACTATTCCACACTGAACTTTTGAGCCCGTTTTAAGGGGTCATCCTGGTACTTTTAGTGCTCTGACTTTTGCGTTATCTACACTATATACTTAAAACTAATTGCTTGAAGTGTGCAAGTAGGCGGTTTGAGACACAGCCCAGTTCTTCGTGGTCCTGGTATTATACAGATTAAAATGTATTAGTATCAGTATTAAGAGACAGAAATATACATGATCAACATGAGCCTTGAGAAGGTAAAAACCGACCTAAAAGGCAAAACAAAACATAAGTTAGGGTGCTTGTGAAAAATATTATCAACTTGATAAACATGCTTGTATGCAATGTTGTCTTCTGTCCCTGAATGGTCAGACAAATAAATAAATGTAGGTTAACACCACTGCTCTGCAAAGAAACAGATCTAGTAAACATCCTATGAACCTGTTGGCATTAAAGCTCTTATTATTGACCACATACTAGCTAAGTTTCCATCCACTTGTCAATCGAATTATCTGAAGTTCCGTTAAAAACTCATGCGAATAAAGCTGGTGAAAGTGTGTTTCCATCCAACAGCTTTAAAAGCGAATAAAACTGTGCGTAATGACGTCACATGCTGTTTTGCATTTTAAGGTGTTTCCATTCATTTTTGAACTGAATCGCACAAGATTCAAAGCGAACTTTTGCGAACAAAGTTTTTGCTAGACAGAAGTAGTTGTTAATATTAGAAGCCAAGCTATAGCCTAAGCTCCGATGGGCCTTTGGCTGAGGATATGATCCAGCTCATCAAAAAGGTGGAACTTGCTTTATATTTTCCCTCCGGCACCGCTGCGAGACAACTCTCGTTTTTGAGCCGTGTATCGCTGTTTGAGCGCCTTACATTTACTCCGCAGGACGTCCCACGGCTTGTCTTAAGGGACATTCTAAAACGCTTAACGTGAAAAAGCTTAACATGGTTTAATATCTAAACAATGATCAATCATCACCAGATGTATCATGGTCATATCTTGTCATGAACACTTAAGCCTGTCAAAAACTAAATCGAAATCCAACGATTATAAGTTATCTCCGTTAATGTGTCAGATAACGTCCATAGTATTTGGACATTGGGTTAGATTTGACTAGGAGTTAGACCAGGTTAACATGTAGCCTTCTTCTGATTACGGAAATTAAGTAGTCTAAGTAATGATTTACTCATAAATCAACTTTAAATAGGCCTAAAGCAACTACTAAAGAAGCACAGATTGAAGCCTGACAGAGACACAATTATAGGCTAATAAATAACATGGGTCAGATATTTTCAGATATGCTTTTAAACATGGGTGACATTGCATTATGTCAGTTGCCATCCCATCATTAATCAGCACCTGGCCTTTCTAAAACCTTTTAGTTTTCTAGCCATTCCACCAAGGCTGTATTTACCACCGGGCCGATTGGGCCGGTGCCTGGGGCCTCAACCTCTAGGGGGCCTCCAAGACCCTGCAACTGTGTGGCCTCATCCTTTTTCTTTTTTTCCCCATTTAAAATAAAATTAATTAGTGTGTGTGTTGTGTGTATGTGTGTTAACAATAATTTAGGTGACACAAAAAGTATGATTATCAGTTTTTTGGCTGTCGGCTGTGTCTGATGACTACGAGTCAGGTTACCGCAGAAACTGTTGATAGCGGCACGACAGGTGGTGGAGGATAGCAGGCCAGCTGACAGTCTTGCCTGGGCCCGGGACGAGATAAGCTTAGATGGGCCCCCGCGCCCAGATCTCTCCTTTTTCCTTGCTCTTCCTCTCCCCTGCTCTTCCTCTCCTGTTCCTCTCCTCTCCTGTTCATCTCCTGTACCTCTCCTCTGCTCTTCCTCTCCTGGTCCTCTCCTCTCCTCTTCCTCTCCTGCTCCTCTCCTATGCTCTTCCTCTCCTCTGATCTTCCTCTAATCTGATCTTCCTCTCCTCACATCTCTCACTGAAATTAATGTGATCAGTCTCTGATCCATCCTGCTCAGACTCTCCGACAGGGCAGCGGGCCCCTCCCGCATCTCTCTCTCTCTCTCTCTCTCTCTCTCTCTCTCTCTCTCTCTCTCTCTCTCTCTCTCTCTCTCTCTCTCTCTCTCTCTCTCTCTCTCTCTCTCTCTCTCTCTCTCTCTCTCTCTCTCTCTCTCTCTCTCTCTCTCTCTCTCTCTCTCTCTCTCTCTCTCTCTCTCTCTCCGGTAGCCTGACTCTGTCCCTCCGTTGCGGGGCAGCGGGCCCCTCCCGCATCACTCTCTCTGTCCCCTGACAGCAGCTGGATCTCTCTCCTCTCTGTCTCATCCTCTCTGGCGGAGCTACCAAACTCTTTCTGTAAAAAAGCGTGTTGTCTCAGGCTTTTATACAAGCTAATGGACGTTAACATGAGAGCTGGCCTGTTAGCTTACGTTACATGGCTCGTAAACGTTAGCTGCGCTGTTTCTTACCTGCTGATCGTTGACAGTTCCAGCTTCACCGTCACCACCTTTTTTAAAATATATTTGTTTAGAAAATCTCTAAGGCCTCTATTTTCTTCTTCTCTTTTCCTTCCTTTTCTGAGCACCGGACTTGTGCTGACCGGACATTTTGGGCATACTGAACT
Source organism: Perca fluviatilis (assembly GCF_010015445.1). NCBI lineage: Eukaryota > Metazoa > Chordata > Actinopteri > Perciformes > Percidae > Perca > Perca fluviatilis. Next base: position 40,358,888 of record NC_053115.1, read on the forward strand.
TCAAATCTACTGAAAACAACATCAACTTTTGATAAGTGGCCAAAACCTTTTTGTGTTGGGGGTGGGGGTTCTTGACCACTATTTCAAGGACAATTAGGAAGAAAACAAATAAAAGCTTTTATGTAACTCAAAACATATTACATTTTTTTTCCACAAATAGGCCACTATTTAAAAATGTTTTTCAATTATTCCATAATTTAATGAGGGCCCCAGTTCTGGGCCCCCTACTGAAGGGGGGACACAGCAGACCCGTTCCCGTACTCACCGGGCGGCGTGGAGGATAGTGTGAGTGAAAGAGAGTAGGCTAGAGGACATCGACAAAACAAACGGGGATAAAAACGGCGGGAGCAGTGGAGCCACAAAGAAAGCGAAAAGGGAGAAGGATAGGATTTAATTAGGAGTAATATTCCAACCATCTCCACTTTTTTCAAAGTCAAGTTGCCTAAACGCTAATAAAGAGCCGGCGGCGCTCTGCGGTGATGCTAGCGATGAGGAGTTTAGCACAACATCCAGCCTTGCTATTTCAGATGAACAATTAGAACAACATCAGCACTCTGAGCATCAGCAGCAGGACATGACAGAGAACCAAGCGCCGGCTGGAGTGACAGACTCATGTTTAAATGCCCCCCACCACGGTCTCTGACTCCGGGCGCTTTGGATGGCGCTGAAGCCGGTTTGACAGCCTCAAAAAAGTATGGTCTACTACTTTTTCCACTTATTAAAACCCTGATTATTATAGATAACCCAATTGCGCCAAAGCCTTCCAATCTGCATCCAACCGACCCACCTAAATAAATATTTTTTATGATTCAGCTAGAGTCCAGCACCTCTGCTCTGTCCCCGGATGATAGGCTATTGCTCTTTTAAATCATGTAACGTTGTTGTATTAGACTGTTCATTTTATGACCAGATATCGTGTCCAGGCTTATCAATGCATCATATGTAGTAGTCATTCTGTAGTTGAGGGTACTTTCACGTCATATTTCACATAATATTTTAAAAGTAGCCTATATCTTTTGTCTTTTCCGTCAGTTCACTGCAGAGAACGGTGAAGTATGGCTTTGTTGTTTTTAATATTTTTAGAACCTTCCGCTGATTAAATCACTTAGGCCTATTTCACAAGATGTTATGTTTTTTTAATTTGAATGTATATTGCAGTACGCGTGGTCTTACCAGTGAAGAATTAGTTGCTGCTGTAAGACAGAACGTGGTCATTCATATCAGACAATCGGACGGCGAGCAGGCATCTGCCACGCCAAAAATCATCTACAGTGCCTTGGCGAAAAGTATTCGGCCCCTTGAACGTTTTCGACTTTTGCCACATTTCAGGCCTCAAACATAAAGATATAAAACTGTAATTTTTGTGAAGAATCAACAACAAGTGGGTCCCAATTATGAAGTGGAACGAAATTCATTGTCTATTTCAAACTTTTTTAACAAATAAAAACTGAAAAAGTGGGCTGCAAAATTATTCAGCCCCTTTACTTTCAGTGCAGCAAACTCTCTCCAGAAGTTCAGTGAGGATCTCTGAATGATCCAATGTTGACCTAAATGACTAATGATGATAAATAGAATCCAGCTGTGTGTAATCAAGTCTCCGTATGAATGCACCTGCTCTGTGATAGTCTCAGAGGTCCGTGTAAAGCGCAGAGAGCATCATGAAGAACAAGGAACACACCAGGCAGGTCCGAGATACTGTTGTGGAGAAGTTTAAAGCCGGGATTTGGATACAAAAAGATTTCCCAAGCTTTAAACATCCCAAGGAGCACTGTGCAAGCGATAATATTGAAATGGAAGGAGTATCAGACCACTACAAATCTACGAAGACCCGCCGTCCCTCTAAACTTTCAGCTCATACAATAAATGAAAACTGATCAGAGATGCAGCCAAGAGGCCCATGATCACTCTGGATGAACTGCAGAGATCTACAGCTGAGCTGGGAGACTCTGTCCATAGGACAACAATCAGTCGTATACTGCACAAATCTGGCCTTTATGGAAGAGTGGCAAGAAGAAAGCCATTTCTTAAAGATATCCATAAAAGTGTCGTTAAAGTTTGCCAAAAGCCACCTGGGAGACACACCAAACATGTGGAAGAAGGTGCTGTGGTCAGATGAAACCAAAATCGAACTTTTTGGCAACAATGCAAAACGTTATGTTTGGCGTAAAAGCAACACAGCTCATCACCCTGAACACACCATCCCCACTGTCAAACATGGTGGTGGCAGCATCATGATTTGGGCCTGCTTTTCTTCAGCAGGGACAGGGAAGATGGTTAAAATTGATGGGAAGATGGATGGAGCCAAATACAGGACCATTCTGGAAGAAAACCTGATGGAGTCTGCAAAAGACCTGAGACTGGGACGGAGATTTGTCTTCCAACAAGACAATGATCCAAAACATAAAGCAAAATCTACAATGGAATGGTTCACAAATAAACATATCCAGGTGTTAGAATGGCCAAGTCAAAGTCCAGACCTGAATCCAATCGAGAATCTGTGGAAAGAACTGAAAACTGCTGTTCACAAACGCTCTCCATCCAACCTCACTGAGCTCGAGCTGTTTTGCAAGGAGGAATGGGCAAAAATGTCAGCTCTCGATGTGCAAAACTGATAGAGACATACCCAAGCGACTTTACAGCTGTAATCGCAGCAAAAGGTGGCGCTACAAAGTATTAACTTAAGGGGCTGAATAATTTTGCACGCCCATATTTCAGTTTTTTATTTGTTTAAAAGGTTTGAAATATCCAATAAATTTCGTTCCACTTCATGATTGTGTCCCACTTGTTGTTGATTCTTCACAAAAATTACAGTTTTATATCTTTATGTTTGAGGCCTGAAATGTGGCGCAAAGGTCGAAAAGTTCAAGGGGCCGAATACTTTCGCAAGGCACTGTAACTGTAGGTCTACATATTTAATACAGGTTTTGTCACCACCAAATATAATAATTTCTGCAGATAATGTAATACAAAAATGATAAATAAATAAAGTAGGCTATACTTCTTTGTCTAAAATGTAAAGTGTGCAAATATACAAACATAAACCATGAGATAATACTGATACAGATTTTAAGGTGGAAGAAGGCAATTGTGGTGATTTGTGATAATGCTTTTCAAAGAAGAGGTTGCTGTCAACAATAACTCCTGATGGTGTGGATGTGTGAGGAAGGAGACAGAGAGGAGCTATAGATGGTGAAGCAAGAGTTGGCGCGATGTTTTGAAGAGGAATTTTGGACCGATGATGATCGTGTCTGATTTGTCACAGTTAAGTTTGAGAAAGTTGGTTTGCATCCATGATTTAATTTCACTGAGGCCAATGGTCAAAGTGGAGTGAGTTGCCGTGGTGATGGATTTGGTGGAGATGTAGAGCTGAACAACATCAGCGACGGTGTTACATTGTCAGCTGTCATTACATATCAGGAAATTATGACAGAATAAAATAGTTGCCATACATTAAGTTGTGCAACTTAACTTTGAGGAATACATTTCACGCTGAGAGTGAGCTGTATAGACCTATAACGCATTCGTATATATATATATGTTATACACAACCTATTTTCATTCATATATTTGAAACACAGCTCTGTTACACTTTAGGCTAGTAGATCGTTGATCATCTGTTTCTCCGTGAAGGGGAGAAACAGTGAGAGAGAGTAAAAGAGGTGCTCAACAATCAGCTGTTTTTCCGAAGTCAGCTTTTAGATAAAAATTGTGGTCACCACTGTTTTTTCTTGCCTTTGTTTTGGTGTGATTTACTTGTGTCGGGTTGGCTCTGTGGAAGAAATGAGTAGATTGGATGTTTTCTGTTGAGATTAGCATTGATTTTATGCTATTGTGGTAAGCTAGTTCGATTTTGACAGACTGTACAGATGTGACTATATACTCTCCAAGATTTTGTGCACAGGGGCCTCTGCATTCTAAATCCGTGCCTGCATTCCACCACTTTTCTAACTGCCCCCAACTAATGGGAAAGATGGCAGGTGTGATAGGCTAGCCTATTGACACCAGTGTTGGGTAAGTTAATTCCAAAATGTAATACATTATTGATTACTAGTTACTGTCATTTGAGAGTAATTAGTTATATTACAATATTACGGTCTCTGAATTGTAATGCTTACACTACTTCTCGCGTTACTTTTGAGTTACTTTTCACAGAAATAAAAGCAGAAGTATTCTTGGCAGGTAGCTTGTGAATTTTCACCAACAAAGTATCATCTTTATCCACAATTATATACATCATAATTTATTCATATTATTTTGTATTATTAATCTGACGCTGCAAAGTAACTAAAGCTATCAAATAGTTAAGTAAAACGTGTACAATAGCCTACTTGACTCTGAATTGTGGTGGACTAGAAGTAGCCTAATAAGTAGAATAAAATGAAAAATACTCAATTAAAACTGAATCAAAGTAGCCGATGGTCGGCTATAGTTACTACTTTCCACCGCTGATAAAATATAATATTGCGTGTAGCAAGACTAAGCCGTTAATTCCCGACGTTATCTGTCAGTTGCTCGGTTACATTGCTGTCGGCACTGACAGGACACAGATGTCCCTATATCGTCTCTGGTTCTGGTTCTGACCACGGAACAGTGACGGGACAGCTCGCCTAACGCAGCGTAAAAACTCTGTGTCGCAATTGTATCTGACCTTTTTCTTATCACCCATTTATTTTTAATATCATATGTTTCAGGGGTGGAGAGTATTTGTTTATGGGACTGTGTTCTTTACCTGTTGCCCCTTGGTGACTGATGTCGATGTCTGTCTTGCACACGGTGCAGAACGCCGTACTGTCTATGTGAGGTAGCCTGGACGTGTGGAGGCAAGGCGCCCATCTCCCGTTAAGAAATCGTCTGAAACTTTTTTGAGGCGGTTGCAGCCATGCAAGCCTACAGTTACCCAGACAGCCTGGCTTGCTGAGGCACTGAATTGAATTATACGCCAGCATTTGGCGAGGGGCAGGTGGGCGGATATGGAGCTAGATTTGTTTCTTTATTACATGTGAGAAAATAAATGATCTGAGAGAAGGGAAAAAAGTTTTAGAGCAAAAGTTATCACACTGATAGCAAAAAGCATTTTATGAGAGAAAAAAAATATTTGAGAGAAAAAGTTTTCATACCAACAGCAAAAAAAATAATATTATTTGAGACAAAAAATGTTTTGAGAGAAAGTATTTTCTCATAGAACATAAAAAATATAAATTTGAAATTTTTAAATTATTTCTGAGAAAAGAAAATCTCCCTCAAAATACTTTTTAAACTCTCAAATATATATTTTGTGCTATCAGTGTGGAAAACATTTTCTCTCAAAAAAAAATGTGTTTCTCTCAAAACGTTTTCTTCTTGCTCTCAAAACCTAAGTCTTTGCTCGATGCAATTTCTTGCTCCTGTCAGGATTTTGCTCTCGCTGTGAAATATAACGTCATGGGCGGTTACGCCCTATTGGCCAGTCGGTGAGCAGCGCCCGGGGTATCCAGATACATTGCGCAACAAGGAACAATGGCTGCCAGGTTCGACCAGAGAGACACATAAATGTAAATATTTTCGGCTTAAAGAAATGATTTAAAAATTACGACAGTCTTGTTTTGTGCGTCTACACAATCCTGTACATAGATATTTGCAACTATATTTGTAACTGAAACGTTTTTAAAATCGCTTAGCTTGCTATGCTAACGCTTAACACTAACGCGTTACATTGCTGATTTGCGCAACAATCCCCGCATTTCTCTGCCTTGACTGCATGCATGTCTACATTGTTAACTAAACTCCATATTAGCTGGAAATTCGTTTGATAACAGTGCATAACACTACTTGCTTTGGAGACACATGCTTTACATATACCGTCCTGTATCACACAGGGACGCCGGAGGAAACCCAACAGCCGCTGATCCACTTTCTGGCTGAAAACGAGCAGTAATCATTTGAATTCATTCCTGTTCATGTTAGGGCTGAACGATTAATTGCTTTGCATGTATAATATCGCGATATGTTAAAACGATTTCCTAATCGGCGAGGCCGCGATTTGGTCAGCGTGACTCACGAGCAAATCAGTCCGGCGACTCCGTACCGCAGAGAAAGCATCAACTTAGACGCTAACGCAGTACGCCGTACCTTGAGCAGATTTCTGTCATTCAAACAACTCTGAGTTGTAGTTTAAAACTTGTAAGGGTTTTATCGGGCTCCAGTCCACACATGCAGTTAATGAATACAGGCACGCAGAACTGAAGCGCCGGTTAGCAACGATTAGCTCTGATTAGCGGTTAGCTATGGTTAGCTCCATTATAAAGATATGGAGCGGAGGAGACTGCCGCGGAGAGGGGTAACAACCAGACTCTGATAAATGACGTTCGGGAGCTGTCACAGCAGCGTGGCTACGGTGTTTCAACGGTTTTATTAGTACAGTTAGCTAATCCCACGGCAACACCTGCATGCTACTACTAACGTAACGATAGCCTCTCTGAGCTAGTAGCCGCGTGACGTTTGCCGCGGAACGCACGCGCAACTTCATGAGGGAGGGAGGGGCTGGAGGCAGCTCCTCTCTGCGCTGTTAAAGAAAATACACCGATGTATATATTTTACTTATTTAACTGTCTAGTAAAGTTCAAAGACAGTGTTTAAAAAATGCAATCCACATGTTTACATATGTCTATGTAAATAATAATTAAATAATCTAAATACTACTAAGTGTTGTAAAGCCACATTTGTTTTATATTTCTGCAATCTGCACTTTAGTGTGATTTATTTCTGACTTTCATATGAATGTTCCGACCAGGCTTGGTCAGTGCTCAATATACTACTGGGATTGAAGTAGTTAAATAAAAGAGGTCATTCATATAAATTCACGATCACCTAATTTCACCATCACATATAGACCTGGCCTCCAGGAAAGAACAGCTTGTTTAATCTATCTAATCTTGTGAAGTTCATACTATACAATGATTTATTGCTAGTTTTGTTGACTAATACAGAAGACAAAGAGCTTAAAAATAATCGCATATCGTAATCGCAATCGCAATATTTTTAAATAAATCGCATTCGATTATTTTCAAAAAATCGTTCAGCCCTAGTTTGCGTACCTGTACATTGTTGTTGGTTATGATACAGGACACTAATGAAAGAAATGGGGTTGGAGGGAAAGGTTACTGGCCAACAGGCATCACACTATGGTCTGGAATTTCAGAATAGCTGTAGTTTTGTTTGTTTGTGGTCTTGTGTTGTCATTTAGTTACATTTGAGTGCCTTTTTAGTGTGACATGTAAGTTATTGTTCTAATAGTTGATAATGGTTCTCTACATTTTCCTATAATGTTTTTGCATGTTTATGTTTTTTTTTTTGGGAAATAAAGACATTTTTGTTAAAAAAAGTGTTTCTGAACATCATGACATTCAAAACAGTGATAACTGAAACAGATATACAACACACCATGCAGTGTATAGAAATATTGATTGCAAACAGACCTAAGTATATATGTTCATGTACCCAAGTGGCGTCTCATTTCATAGGGGATCACCCCTAGCCCTTACCGTGCCCGACAAGGGGGAAGGGAGAAAAAAAAAAAAAAAAAAAAAAAAAAAAAAAAACTGGTAGTTCTTAGATATGCAATTTTCTTGTCAGCTCTAGACCTCGGGTAGATGGTAAAAATATTTAGAATAAACCCGTGTAGCTGAGTTTACAAGCTACACATGCAAAATGTAGCTAAATACGTGTAGTGCAACAACCATACAAAGACTATTTTACACAAAACTAGGTGGGACACTTTCAAACGGTATATCAATCACTATCTAACGTTATTAGCTATAGGGTTGCCACCTTCCATGCAGACTAGCTGAAAGTTGTACAGGAGGTTGTATATGATGAACAAGCAGTTGCTCTTCAGGTGCTTTGAGGCTAGCAAGGGCAAAGGTAGAAACTAGCTCACTAAGTAAGGAGTGAAACTATCTAAATCAACATATTCATTTGGCATTTGACTTAAAAATGGTACAAACCAGGTGAGTTTGCAAGTTTACCTAGCATGATGGCTAATTAGCGATTCGCTTTTCTAGCAATTAGCCTGCTAATAATATAATACACATTCATGAATATGAGTGCTATTCTTTGTCCATGTCAATCTGACACGCATCAGTAATGGCAAACTAGCTTACATTTAGGGTTAGCCTATTTAATGTTTAATCTTCAGTGATGCTGAGCTTGCTCAGCCAGTGTAATGATTCAGTTCGCTCCCAAGACAAGACGGTGCTTACCCGACTGGCCAAGCTAGGAACGTGGCACCATGACATTATATTTTCACCGCGAGAGCAAAATCCTGACACCAAAGCAAGAAATTGTGACGAGCAAAGACTTAGGTTTTGAGAGCAAGAAGAAAAACGTTTTGAGAGAAACACATTTTTTTGAGAGAAAATGTTTTTACACTGATACCAAAAATATATATTTGAGAGTTAAAAAAAGTATTTGGAGAGAGATTTTCTTTTCTCAGAAATAATTTAAAAATTTCAAATTTATATTTTTTATGTTCTATGAGAAAATACTTTCTCTCAAAACTTTTTTGTCTCAAATATTTTGTTGCGGTATGAAAACTTTTTCTCTCAAATATTTTTTTTTTCTCATAAAATGCTTTTTTGCAATCAGTGTGATAACTTTTGCTCTCAAACTTTTTTTTCCCTCTCAGATCATTTATTTTCTCGCATGTAATAAAGAAACAACAATCTAGTTCATAGGAGGGTTAAAATGCAGCTTTGATTGGCGAAAGCTTTTCACTCCACTGCTCAGCAGCAGAATCAACGTCATAGATGCGGACTGCATAGAAACTGAAAAAATGCTTACATGTTGGCAGGTCTGGGAATGCTATAAATACCTTTGTATAATAATTGATGCAAAATTTAACTTTGAAGCCAACTGTGAAGCTGTGTGCAAAAAGGGTCAACAGTGCTTGCATTGTTTAAGGAAACTCATATTTTAATATTGATCGAACCATAATGACCATGTTTTATCGGAATATTATTACGGTCAAGGTGGGGTGTCCATAAACGCACTGTTTTCACAGATGGGATCCCCCACTTCCCAGCATTGTAAACTAGTGAGCTTGCCACAAGTTTCTCTTCTCTGACCACTGACAAGCAAAGAAACCAGTCTACACCCTCCTACAACCGCAATCTCTGCAGCTGATTGGAAAAACAATTCATCGCGGCGGTGGCTGCTCCCGAATTTCAAAATAGACCTTATTGGCGGCTTGTTTGGAATAACATTTATTTCATACTTTACAAAATAGTTCACCAAACGTGTTTCAGAAAAGATTTTCTCCAAATCCCTGTGATGCTACCAGAATGCATTGCACGGCGCCTCCCAGAAATGAATGGGAAGCGGGAAAAAGACGAGACAATGGAGACACACCATCAGTCTTGTCATGTTTCTAGGGGTCATGGTTTGGTGAGAGGAATCCTTAAACCAGATAGTGAAATGGTCCAGTCAGCTGATTGGGGAGCCACAACTTAACCCAGCATCCCTGTACACCAGACAGTTCCAGAGGATAGCTCCATCTATCTTAAATGATGACCCCCCACCCACTTTTATTGTAGTGCTTTCCATATCCAACCACATGTTACATATTTTTTCCTTTTGCACTTCAATTTTTTACAGTCTTATATTATTTAATAACACAAAAAAAAATAAAAAAAACAAAGGCCGAGAAAATCAAAAACATAAAAAGATAAAGAAAAAATAAAATAAAAAATAAAATAAAAATGTAAAATGTGTGTGCGCCTGTGTGCTTGTGTATGCTCTTGTTTATGTATGTGTGAATGTGGTGTACGTGTATGTGCATGTGGATGCACTACAACCTATATCAAGCCATTGAAATACTTCGTTATTTTATCTAATATGTGTTTGGGATATATTTTCTTCCACTTTTCTAAGCTATTACTAGCTATGAAAGTGAGCTTTTCCATTTCTAATACTTGTTCTATTGTGTTATACCATAAATATAATTCTGGTGCTTTTGGTTGTTTCCATGTCCTTGTCAGTTGTTTCAGTGCAGTAAGACGTAGCATATTAAAAATATTTCGATCCTTCGCTTTTATCTTACATTGTATGTTGATACCTAAACAATTTTCTAATGTCAGGGGATTCTTTAATATCTATAATTTCTTTCATGGCCTTTTCTACCGCTTCCCAAAAGCTCTTTATTACTGGACATGTAAAAATATATGCGCATTATGATTTGCTTTATTTTCCCCGCATTCTCTCCAGCAACCATGATCTTTATCTTTGAGAGACAGTAGCTCAGTCTGTGGAGACTTGGCATAGGAGGGTTCCCGGTTCAAGTCCCCGTATGGACAAAGTATCGACTATGGACTGGTATCTCCAGAGGAGCCAGTTCACCTCCTAAACAAGGCACCGGACCCCCAACTGCTGGGGTTACATGTCCATGGGCAACTCCTTTGCTCTGACACTTCCTCTCCATGAATGCATGTGTATAGGTCCTGGGGGTTTCACAGGGAGCTTTTCTCAACTGCAACTCTGCTAACATTCGCCAAAGTTGATTTGAGTCAACTGAATTCAAAATGAACTGAACTTCTCCGTTCTTCTGTTATTGAAGCTGCCTGTGAAAACTCAGCGTAAAGCACAGGGAGATCAAATCCAACGTTTGATGGTGTAATTGCAGATTGGACGAAGACACACCAGCGCACAAGTATACATGTAATTGCTCACGACTGTAATTGACTCAGAATTTTTGTTAGTCAAATCAGATTTGGCTGTTCAATACGAATATTTGACTAGTTCTTTTTTTCAGTGTATAGGGATGGAACCATTCGGTCTGCTAGACACGGTTCAGGGCATGTATGTATTGTTCGGTTCATTTGTAGTGAAACTGCCGTTTGGCGCGGTTGAGGTGCCGAGTGCAGCTGTACTTGAGCTGCACTATAATATCCAAAAATCTAAATCACACCATGAAGCCATTTTGTGTCCTCTGTGCTTCAATCATACAGCACCTGTGATTGGTTGAATCAGCCTACACGCTTTTAGTGAGATGCACAGCAACATTTTAAACAAGCCAGATGTTAATGAATGTGAGTGGTGAACATTAGTGAACTCCTGGTTTCAGACTCAGACAGAAGAGGAGGATTCCTGACCAGAGTTAGAAACCAGAATGAGGAAGGTTTAACTGTTGTTTCCATCTTCATGTTCACTTTGAGTCTAAAACCTAATGCTGTGTTTTCAGTTAGTTCTTCTTTTAATGAACCAACACTCTGCTGCAGTGAATGAAGTGTAAAGAACAGGTTTCTCACTGCAGAGCAACCCAGTCCTAATAACAAGTTTACTTTGTCCTGTAAAAACTTTATTTGCCTCCATGGTATCAAATTATTATCATCAGGAACCATCACTGTAGATATTTAGAGTTACAGTATGGTCCCTATTTTTAGTTTGAGTTTAGTTTCTAGTTAGAAATAAAATAATAAAATCATTGATAACTAAAATCATACATACATCTTTAAGTGTCATTCTGTTAATGTGATAAATGTGACTCGGACAAAATACTGCATATATCTGCTATATACTGTATATATCGCTGTATTTATTCAGAGTTAAAGTTTGGTCCCTGTTTTTAGTTGGAGTTCAGTTTCTAGTTAACAATAAAATATTAAAGATGGTGATACGTGCTTTTCTCTTCTAGTCAGATTCCTACCATGACTTTCACTTCCTGGACAGAAACTAAGAACATTATTATTTTTATAAGGTGACAATATGTCAATGTTGTCTTCTGCTCCTGAATGGTCAGACAAATAAATAAATGTAGGTTAACACCACTGCTCTGCAAAGAAACAGATCTAGTAAACATCCTATGAACCTGTTGGCATTACGGGCTCTTATTATTGACCACATACTAGCTAAGTTTCCATCCACTTGTCAATCGAATTATCTGAAGTTCGGTAAAAAACTCATGCCGAATAAAGCTGGTGAAAGTGTGTTTCCATCCAACAGCTTTAAGGAATAAAAACCGTAGCGTAATGACGTACATGCTGTTTTGCATTTTAAGGTGTTTCCATTCATTTTTGAACTGAATCGCACAAGATTCAAGCGAACTTTGCGAACAAAGTTTTGCTAGACAGAAGTAGTTGTTAATATTAGAAGCCAAGCTATAGCCTAAGCCTCCGATGGGCCTTTGGCTGAGGATATGATCCAGCTCATCAAAAAGGTGGAACTTGCTTTATATTTTCCCTCCGGCACCGCGGCGAGACAACTCTCTTTTGAGCCGTGGTATGTGTTGAGCGTCTTCCATTTACTCCGCGGAGCGTCCACGGCTTGTCTTAAGGGACATTCTAACGCGTAGCGTGAAAAGCTTAACATGGTTTAATATCTAAACAATGATCAATCATCACCAGATGTATCATAGTCATATCTTGTCATGAACACTTAAGCCTGTCAAAAAACTAAATCGAAATCCAACGATTATAAGTTATCTCACGTTAATGTGTAAGAATCGTCCATAGTATTTGGACATTGGGTTAGATTTGACCGTTTTAAGTGGTTATGATGAGCAATATAGAAGAGGATTTTTGGTGATGATTGATTGTTGGTTAGGTACATTAAACCATGTTAAGCTTTTTAACATTAGGACTATAAAGCCAATGAGAACCGTGGAGAGTCAACCCCCAGCCACTCCCGCTGCCCTGAAGCAGAAACTCTTTATGTCAGATAACGTCCATAATAATTGGACTTTGGGTTAGATTATTTGACAGTTTTCCGTGGTTATGATGGGTAATATGAGAGAGAAATTTGGTGACGATTGATCATTGTGTAGGTACATTAAACCACGTTAAGCTTTTTCCCGCCATATTAATATTATTACGGCCACTGATGAAGAAAATATTAACGTGAGATAACTTCTATAATCGTTGGATTTCGATTTAGTTTTTGACAGGCTTAAGTGTTCATGACAAGATATAACCATGAGAAATATGGTGATGATCATTGTTGTTTCCACGAGCTCCTGATAAATGATGGCGTTTCTTAGATTTTTGCTATCTAAAATAGCTGTTATATTAATACTGAAACATTTTAATCTGTATAATACCAGGACCACGAAGAACTGGGCGTGTCTCAAACCGCCTACTTGCACACTTCAAGCACTTAGTTTTAAGTATATAGTGTAGAAAGCGCAAAAGTCAGAGCACTGAAAGTACCAGGATGACCCCCTCATGGTTCAGTAGCGGTGCGCGGTCAAGGTAGCTCATTTCCTGATTGATTCTACCACCACCACTCCAGTGGAGGGCTAATGAGCTAGATTACTACACACACAGTAGCAGAAGAATACCAGCTACACAACGACGCAATGAAGTAAAAGAAAAAAACAGGAGTGGAGTCGGTTCATTGACGTATGGCACTCGAGTCTCCCGGTTCAGTGACAAGAGTCGGGTTAATTAACCGGCTCTTCGGTCAGTTCGTCAACACTATTCCACACTGAACTTTTTGACCGTTTTTAGGGGTCATCCTGGTACTTTCAGTGCTCTGACTTTTTTGCGTTATCTACACTATATACTTAAAACTAAGTGCTTGAAGGTGTGCAAGTAGGCGGTTTGAGACACAGCCCAGTTCTTCGTGGTCCTGGTATTATACAGATTAAAATGTATTAGTATCAGTATTAAGAGACAGAAATATACATGATCAACATGAGCCTTGAGAAGGTAAAACACGACCTAAAGGCAAAACAAAACATAAGTTAGGGTGCTTGTGAAAAATATTATCAACTTGATAAACATGCTTGCATGCAATGTTGTCTTCTGTCCCTGAATGGTCAGACAAATAAATAAATGTAGGTTAACACCACTGCTCTGCAAAGAAACAGATCTAGTAAACATCCTATGAACCTGTTGGCATTAAAGCTCTTATTATTGACCACATACTAGCTACTTGCACGCGCTAAATTGCCGCTTTCGCGAAAATATGCAGTGCTTGCATGATTTCATAATCCCCGCATTTTCGTTGCAAAAAAGTCACATATATCTGAGCAGAAAGTTGAAAAAATTTGCGTTTGTTTACTTCACACAAGAGCAGCCATTTTCCCCTGTTGCCATGGGAACGTTATGAAGTGACGTAATTGCGCGACGTGAACATCATCGAAAACAGGTGTTGGAGGTTGAATTTGACATGTACTTTGAGTCTCTTAAGTTGCTATCCAATAAGAAAGCTATCTCAATATCTGATGTCTACTCAAATTTCTTTGTTTAAGTGCTCCTGCTGTCTATATTATTAACGATTTTTGAAAGTCTGTCTCTTTTGTATCTTTTATTTCCCTCTGTTTAGACTATTACTTTTATTTTTACTTTAATATTATATTATTTGTATATATTTTTGTATCTTATTTGTTTACTTATTGCAATGACTGAATATCTGTAAACTATTTTGGAAATTAAGTTTAAAAAAGCAGGGTGTCGGGGAATCACTTTTTCTTCTCTTTTCATCAAACCCGCAATTTTTGCAAGTTCCGCCGGATTTTTTGCAATTTCCCCCAATTTCATTGCATAAAATTGCCACATAAACCCGCATATTCCATCGCATTTTTTTAAAAAAACGTGCCGCATAATCAAGGATTTTTGCCCGCAACAATCACAAAAAACTCTGCGTTTTTCTGGAAGGACAGCCTTATATTAAGAGAAAATAATTTGAAACATGCTGCATACCTTTGCAAATCCCTTTCTGATTCAAAACCTACTAGCCCACTGCTACAGACTGTTGAACTGGTTTGATATCTTGTATTTCTGTGAATGTAGTCTAGTGTAAGGCTCTATATTTCATTTTGAGGTGTACAGTATTGTGGATTTAGTATTATGTAAAATTTAATATTGCACTGTCTATATACAGTTTGGATACTGTATGTAAGATTACATTTTGCTCGGACAACGGTTGCATTTTTGGGATATTTGTGTGAATGTAGTCTAATGTAAAGCTCCATATTTCATTTTGAGGTATACCATATTGTGGAGTTAGTATTATGTTAAAATGTAAAATATACAGTTTTTAAAATAAAGATGACATATATAGTTAACAACTGCGCCCTCTTTTATGAATTGAGCCCCTGCCCCTCAAAAGGTCTCTGCACCACCCACCCACCCACCCACACACACACACACACACACACACACAAGATGAGGAAGAATCTTACCACTTATCTGCACATAGGTCTCAGCAGAAACCTGATGGCTGATTGTCTTCTGTGTGGCATTACAGCGATAGCGGCCGCTTTGGTCACAGTAGTGTTGAGAGTGATGTAGAAAAGGCCTCTTTTTTCTGTGACCTGGGACTCTTCAGCAGGTAGTTTGTTTCCAGCACTGTCCTGCCACTCTACTTCAGGTTTTGGATTGCCATGAACCTCACACTGCAGCAGCGACCAGACCTTTGTTTCCTTAAGTGATGTGATGGATGGTTTTGGAGCAAAACCTGTGAACACAGCATAACAGTAGATTATTACAGGACAATTACACCATTCAAATATGTTCTTCTTGCATATGGGGATTACAGTGTGACAAAAACATAAAAACACAAGCCTTTCACTTAGGGATGCACCGATATTCGCCACCGAAAATTTTGGGCCCGAAAATGGCCCAAAGGGCATTTTCGGTTTTCGGCCGAAATACCTTTATCAACCGAAACAATACGGCCGAAAATGTTGTGATGCACGACGCAAGAAACGCGACCTGCGTGTGTCAGTACCCGATCCGTTCCACCTGCAAAGTGTCTCCTAAGCAAAGAGGTTGAGACGGACCACGGGTGAAAACAATGAAAAGTACGCTCTTAGAGTCTGTCAGCACACGTTTCAGTGAGATCTGTTCAGATCCTCTGCACTTCATCGCGACTGTACTTGATCCGGCGTTATAAAGACCATTACTTGGATGCGGAAATAAAGCAGGCGACGAGAAATGATCCAGGCCGGCGGATGCGGAGAACCCGCGTGGAGACGGGAGACCGAGCAGCGCGCGCAGGAGGAGATCAGAGAGCAGAAAAAAGACTTGTCTCGCTGCACCAGATGAGGGGCATGCACCCTCGTTGTCTGATATGTTCAGTGAAATCCTGCAAGAAAGTGCCTCAATTAATAATAATAATAATAATAATAATAACAATAGGTAAGCTATTCTGTTCTTAGGCTACTGTATACTGTATGTGACTATCAGATTGTAGCCATATTTCTGCTAGATATTTTTTTAATTAAACTTTAATATTAATTTATACAATTGCAATGCCTTGATTTTAGTAAAGTTAGTACACAGTCATAGCCATAAATGCAATGGTACTAATAATTGGCTTAATTTCTTTCGGTGTTTCGGTTTTCGGTTTTCGGTCTTGGTTTCCTCTTTTTCGGTTTTCGGTTTCGGCCAAGAATTTTCATTTCGGGTGCATCACTACTTTCACTAGTCAAATTCAGAGTGGGTTTTTTCATTGGGATTGACAACGAATTATGACCATGGCACAACACATACTATTTCTAGTCACTGTCTTTATAAAAATTATAAAAAGGATTTTTTGAACATTTGAATGATTAACATTTACACAAACTTAAAATGATGTTGCGTATAAATGTCTCCATATGTATTCAGTAAGGAAGGTTTTATGAATCATCAGGACTGTGGAACTAAACAGAACCCACAGATAACGTTATTAAAACCAGGACTTACTTACTTGAATCATATCAGGCCTGTGATCACATACATGTGTGAAGTAGAGAGTCACGTTATTAAAATCAGAACTCACCTGGGATATTTAGCCCTGAACGGTCTTTTAATATTATAAAGCGGAGGTTAGCAATAAATAATATAAAAAAAAAAAAAATAAAAAAAAACAACACTCAGAAAATAATAAAATATTATGAAAAATATATGTTATAAAAATTATATATATAATTATATTCATAATGTTATTACACTAAAAATATAAATGAAATTTTTATTTATATAAAATAAACAATTATACTGAATCACACACCAAGACAGGTGTTTTTAAAATTATTACACATTATATACAAAGTTGGTAAAGAAAATAACATATCAACATGAGCCTAAGAGATTAAGGTATGATCTAAAAGGTAAAACAAAGCATTAGTTAGTGTTTGTGAAATATTAGCCCTTTTACAGACACTTCAAAAGGAAATTGTATTATCTTGCAGACATATTTAAATGTTTAAAAAGAGCAGACATAATAAAAGTACTCACCAACAACAACAAGCTCAATGTAGAATGTTTGAGGTGGCTCAAGATTTGGAAACTCACAGGTGTATTCTCCACTGTCAGATATCTTTGTATTTCTGATGATTATGGAGAGGCGTTGCCGTGTTCCAGTTCACCTTGAAAATGAGAGACTCGTTCTTTGAACTCTTCACTCTGACCATCAAAACCGTTGTTGTAATGTTTGCCTCCGTTATACAGGAACACCTCCTTCCGACCGTAATTGTTCCAAGGAACTTTCCTCCACTGTAAGAGTTTATACTCAATGTTCTCCTTGGTGCTGAGAGAACAGGGTAACACAGCATCAGCCCCTCCTTCCACTGTGATGACTGTTGGTCCTGAAAGATAAAATCATGTATTTATCAGTATGTTTACATGCAGAATAATTAAATTTGACGACAGACATATGGAGTTTTTGTGATATCAACATACAAACTTAAGATATAACAGAAAATCTTGTTATTTTGGCCTTATTTTGCACATTGTATTTAGAAAATCCTTTGCACTGCCCTCCAGCCACATATTTAACCTATTTTAGTTTTTCAGGATATATTTCAGATTTGTATCCTGAGTTTATAACCTGTGGAGGTGGGCGTGGCCTGCAATCAGCTGCAGTGGAGACAGGTGTGTGGATAGAGCAGGAGAGAGCAGTGCCAGCTGAGTTGGTTGTCTCAGCTGTTGGTTGGAATTAAAGCTCTCCCTTTATATGCAGTAGGTGCTGGACCTTCAGCTGGCTGCCACACACCACAGAGAGAGGACTGGACTGTTGGAGATGGTTTTGTTAGCTTTGTGAAAACATTGAGCAACAGGCTGTGGGCCTGCCTGTAAGCGGGCCATCAGAGGAGCACGGTTTGTGGTTGTAAAGTTGTGTTAAGTGTGAGCAGTCAGAGAAAATAAATACTGTTGGCCTGGAAACTGTCTGTCTGCTGTGGTCTGTGCTGAGGGTAACCCACGGTGACAGCCAATCTTGCTACATAACCTTTATATTTTTGTCTAATTCTTATGTTTCCCACTGGTCTGGAGCATGCATTGAATTATTAATAACATTGGGCCTCATTCACCAATATTTTCCTAAGTTTTCTCTTAAATATGTTCTTAAGAAGGTTCCTAAGAAAAGTCTACGTCAGATTCATGACGTGTTCTTAAACAGCAGATTTGTTCGCACTTGTTATTGATGAATCCCCGTCTTCGTAACTGAGTGCGTGCCAGTTGTTCCTAATTAGCGCAAGAAAACGCCCGCAAATACCCATATAAGGACATGACACTTCCTGTGCACCTCCTGGGAGACAGGTTTTCGGAGATTGCGGGCAGCGGTGGAGGAAGTACTGAATCTCAGTACTTAAATAAAAGAACAAATAACCAGAGACATATTTACTTTAGTAAAAGTAGAAGGTGTCCACTACCACAAACAAGGCCTGGCTTTAAAAAAAGTTCCTATCCTAACCATGAAACGGAAATATCTTGTTAGAATCGAATGCGGTTGGTTTTATTTATGGATATATTTTATTTTCTTTAACCATGCAAGTAAGCAAATAAAGTGTGTGAAGCAGCGGACAAGTGGAGATGTGAAGAGGTCCAGCCAAATAAATAAGATATGACGCGTCTTACGCGGCCTGGCGGAGGAGTAAACGACGCTGTGGAGAGAAGATAGATATAGCAACTTTGATTTAAAAGCGGGAATAAAAAAAAAGTTTTCACTTTTACCGGGGCTGTATTACCGAGGGTCACGGCTCGCCCGGCTCTGCAACACCACAGCCGGCTTGGATCGGCGGTTGTCCCATATACACAGTATCTACGGCAACCAAACTTTACTGGTGAGACAAACGTGTGATGTTTTGGCAGGGGAAACTGATCAGAAAATGTAGGAACATTGTAGAAATGTAGTGGAGTAGAAAGTATAGATAATTGCTGCAAAATGTAACAAAGTCAAAGTAGGCTATGCACTATTTAGTCTACTTAAGTAAAAGTACAGATACGTGAAAAATGTACTTAAGTAGTTAGGACAAATTTGTACTTTGTTACATTCTACCACTGCATTTTGGCCCTATAAATAGCGATCAATCACCAAATAACGCATAATTTAATCCGTTTAATTGCTGATGTAAATTGTAGTGTTAGTGTTTTTTGGATAATATGATTTTTTTTTCAACAAATGATCAGAAATACATTACAGTACAATACTATCATTATACGACTGTAGAATTAAATAGCAATACGCCAATCATTTGGAGCAAATTGTCATCACTCAAATGTGCGTAAGAGTGCTTTTCAGTGTTCGTAGATTTTGTTCTTAGCTAAGAACAAATCCAAGTTAAGAAAACATTAGTGAATGCCAGAATCTTCGTAAAAAGTTCGTAAGAAGGGTTTTAGAACACATTTCTTTGTAAAGAACGGTTGGTGAATGAGGCCCAATGAACTCTCTTTTCCCAAATAATGTTGAACATCAACTCGGTATAGGCCTTTCTCTCTCTCTGCAGATTGTGGCCTTTCAATGATGTGATTGTATGAACTTCAGAGTTGAGTTGAGTTAGAAATGTACAGATGTGATTTTCTCTTCTAGTAAGATTCCTACCATGACTTTCACTTCCTGGACAGAAACTACGAACATTTAGGGATGGCTGAAGTGAAACTGATGTTCGAAGCTTTGCGAGATCCGAGCGCAGATGTTTGAAACACTGATCCAGCGCGATTCAAAACACTGATGTCATTTCGCGTGACTACGAATGAAACACAGAGGTGTTTCACTAGTGTTTCAACAGGTGGCATGGTCCGCCAAATCAGCGTTTGATTGAAAAAACCCAGATTATACATAATGCTACAGCTGATGCCACAGTGGAAGTGAAAAAATACCACAACTATGGCTTTTTGCCCAGAACTCATGATCCCCTAACTTACTGGAAAGAGAGAGCAGTAATCTTTCCTCATTTGTATGTCCTTGCTAAAAGATATCTTTGCATGCCAGCAACAAGTGTCCTTGTGAGAGGATCTTTTCAAAGGCTGGAGAAATTATCTGTAAAAACACGAAGTAGGCTAAGTCCTTCCACAGCAGAGAAAAAATATTTTTGAATGAAAATCTATAAAAAAGTGAGACATTGTGGCGATTTCTTTTATTAATATTCATTTTTATGACCAAAATAGCAGTATGCACAGTGAGGAGTCTGCTAGCCTTACAAGCTTCACATATTAGAAAAATAATACAAAACAATAATACATTTTTTATTTTTTGAATGGCTCGTTATCAAGGTTGTTTCAGATCACCACCTGCCAGTGACCACTAGGTGTCATCGTTGAGACGGGTGTCAGATTGTTTCGAAGCCTCGACACAATATGACACATTTGTCTTCAACTGTTTCACTGTTTCACGAAGCCTCGATCTGCCCACCACTCTCGAACATTGGCCCTCATTCACCAATATCTTCCTAAGTTTTCTCTTAAATATGTTCTTAAGAAGGTTTCTAAGAAAAGTTTACGCCGGATTCATGACGTGTTCTTAAACAGCAGAATTGTTCGCACTTGTGTTCTTATGTCACGGGGCGGAAGTTTATTTTATTGTGAGCATGCTTTTATTGGATTTGCTGTGTTTTATCGTTTGCTGTGGTTTTATCATCTTTTTATTGCATGCTTTTATTTTGAAATGTGTGTTTTTAATGTTGACTTCCCACGCCCCGACACTGACTGAGGCTAATGACTCACACCTGGGAGTCAGAAGGGGTTGGTTGGGCTTAGATAAAAGGACAGAGCAGGAACAGAGTAGTAGAGGCACATGGGAAACAGGCAGATGGGAAAACCAGATGGGAAAACCAGAGGCCATGGGGAACATGAGGAAGGCCTGAGGAGAGGAGGGAAGACACGAAGTGGTGACAGATCATACGGAACAGGTGAGGAAGCAGCCAGCAGATCGGACGAAGGGACCGGAAAAGAACTAGTGGTGGGCAGATCGAGGCTTCCTGAAACAGTGAAAAAGTTGAAGCAAATGTGTCATATTGTGTCGAGGCTTCGAAACAATCTGACACCCGTCTCAACGATGACACCTAGTGGTCACTGGCAGGTGGTGATCTGAAACAACCTTGATACGAGCCATTAAAAAATAAAAAATGTATTATTGTTTTGTATTATTTTTCTAATATGTGAAGCTTGTAAGGCTAGCAGACTCCTCACTGTGCATAATGCTATTTTGGTCATAAAAAATGAATATTAATAAAAGAAATCAAGCCACAATGTCTCACTTTTTATAGATTTTCATTCCAAAAATATTTTTTCTCTGCTGTGGAAGGACTTAGCCTACTTACGCCGTTTTACAGATAATTTCTCCAGCCTTTGAAAAGATCCTCTCACAAGGGACACTTGTTGCTGGCATGCAAAGATATCTTTTAGCAAGGACATACAAATGAGGAAAGATTACTGCTCTCTCTTTCCAGTAAGTCAGGGGATCATGAGTTCTGGGCAAAAACGCATAGTTGTGGGTATTTTTTCACTTCCACTGTGGCATCAGCTGTAGCATTATGTATAATCTGGGTTTTTTCAATCAAACGCTGATTTGGCGGACCATGCCACCTGTTGAAACACTAGTGAAACACTCCGGTGTTTCATTTAGCCGTAATCCACGTGACATCAGTGTTTTGAATCGCGCGGATCAGTGTTTGAAACATCTGCGCTTCGGGATCTCGGCAAAGCTTCGAGCATCAGTTTCACTTCAGCCATCCCTAAAAAGAACCTAGGAGCCCTGAGGCTACAATCAAAAAACGGCAACACCGACCGCTAGCGGCAAAAGTGGGAGAGTGTAAAACCTCTCCCTCCGCGTCATGCCCCAAGGAAGGTGACCGGTACAAAGGAGGCTGCTTCCTGGCTGAGCCCTGTGGACATTTTAAGCCAAGACTCCTGTTCTGTCTGGACTGTTTTAGCTTGATTTTTATTTAGTTTTTAGTTTAAAAATCCTTTTTAACTAATTTTATTGTTATTCCTTTTAAATAAATCTGTTACTCCTCACTTGTTTTATTCATTGTTTTAAATACACTGTTTTACTGCTCTCCCCCGGCAAAAAAGAACCTGTTTTTAATAGTTACTTTTAATGATTGTAGTTTTAAAGAGGTCCTAGGCCTTGATAAACCCTAGGTTGTCGGCCCCTTTCTTTTTTACCATTTTTAGATATTGGATAACTGTATTTTATATAAGAGAAGTTCCTATCCTAACCATGAAACGGAAATATCTTGTTAGAATCGAATGCGGTTGGTTTTATTTGTGGATGTATTTTATTTTCTTTAACCATGCAAGTAAGCAAATAAAGTGTGTGAAGCAGCGCAAATGGGGAGATGTGAAGAGGTCCAACCAAATAAATAAGATATGAACGCGTCTTCCGCACGGCCGGGCGGAGAATACGACGCTGTGGAGAGAAGATAGATATGGCAACTATGATTTAAAACGGGAATAATAAAACACACGTTTTCATTTTCACTTTTACCGGGGCTGTATTACGAGGGTCAGCGGGCGCTCGCCCGGGCTCTGCCGCACCAGAGCCGGCTTGGATCAGCGGTGCCCCATATACAGCCTAACTTTCTCTGGTTGAAATATTTAAATGTGGGGCTCTTAGTCTAATAAATATATTTTTAAATTCACACAAAACCTCCAACCAGAAAGTGGAGAGCTGGGGAGATTGGTCAGTAGCTCAACACATTTTAACCTTACGTGTTTAGGGGAAATAATCACAGAAATCTGATCACAAATTGGTCTTAAGTAGATCATCAATTTTTTCACAATAATCAATAAACAACAAACTACAATGAGCCGGATCCACAGGACAAGCCTCCACCTGAAGGAGTCAGCTGTGAAAAATAGTTGGCAAGCTGACAGAGATTAAATATATAACTGCTGGAAATCTCTCCAAGCGGTCATGCTACAAATTGCAAACTTTACCAGAAAAAAAACAAACATAAAGAAACCAATTCCAGTAATACACTGTGTCTTGACTTGCTTGAAGAATTCCAATTTTATATGATTAATACATTTGAATAACATCCAGTTTAAAATGAGTTCAGCTGAACACATTAGGAGCATGATGGAGGGTGAGTAGTTGAGATTGCGTTCCCCCGCCAGGAACCAAGACACCACGGAAGACTGGTGCGGTTGCGGTTACATTTGGTCTCGACATTCTATTTACACACTCATGCTGACCGACACTAGACTCACACACTGGCCACGGTTACATTCGGTAGCCTGGTGCGGTCTCCTCATGACAGTAACTACCATGTAGCAACATTCACTTCTAACACTTAACATAACTACCAAGATAACATTACGTGTATTTGTATGTGATATACTTTCCCCTTGGTAATGTATGAATTTCCATGAACACAATTATTAAATGCACGAGACATAAAGGCTTCTGCTATCGGTAACTCAAACTCGCCGAGAACCTAGAAACCCGTGATTAAATAGAATCATGCATTAGGCACGGTTACGGTCTCGTTCTGTAGCCTGGTGCATGGTCTCCTGGTGACAGCCTACCTATCACGTAACAAACATTTAACTTAACATAACTACTAAGATAACATGACGTGCATTTGTATGTGATATCCATCAATAATGTAATCTATTAATTTGTATGTAGCTACACAATCATCTAAGATGCACGAGAAATTAAGGCTTCTGCTATCGGTTGATAACTCAAACTTGCCGAGAACCTAGACACCCGTTTGAATATAGACTCATGCAGTACCCTCGGTTACGGTCCTACGGTCTCGAAACAAGGCTTAGTTAATAACTAAAACTTGAAGAGAACCAAGACACCGCTTGATTACATTAGACTTCGAAAGCGGGCCGGCCGGTCGAGCGGTTACATTCGGTCTCGTTCACTACATGGTTCAGTAGCGTGCGGCGGTCTAGGTAGCTCATTTCCTGATTGATTCTACCACCACCACTCCAGTGGAGCGCGTAATGAGCTAGATTACTACACACACAGTAGCAGAAGAATACCAGCTACACACACGGCAACGAATGAAGTAAAAGAAAAAACAGAAGTGAGTCGGTTCATTGACGTATGGCACTCGAGTCTCCCGGTTCAGTGACAAGAGTCGGGTTAATTAACCGGCTCTCCGGTCAGTTCGATCAACACTATTCCACACTGAACTTTTGACCGTTTTTAGGGGTCATCCTGGTACTTTCCAGTGCTCTGACTTTTGCGTTATCTACACTATATACTTAAAACTAAGTGCTTGAAGTGTGCAAGTAGGCGGTTTGAGACACAGCCCAGTTCTTCGTGGTCCTGGTATTATACAGATTAAAATGTATTAGTATCAGTATTAAGAGACAGAAATATACATGATCAACATGAGCTTTGAGAAGGTAAAACACACGACCTAAAAGGCAAAACAAAACATAAGTTAGGGTGCTTGTGAAAAATATTATCAACTTGATAAACATGCTTGTATGCAATGTTGTCTTCTGTCCCTGAATGGTCAGACAAATAAATAAATGTAGGTTAACACCACTGCTCTGCAAAGAAACAGATCTAGTAAACATCCTATGAACCTGTTGGCATTAAAGCTCTTATTATTGACCACATACTAGCTAAGTTTCCATCCACTTGTCAATCGAATTATCTGAAGTTCGGTAAAAAACTCATGCGAATAAAGCTGGTGAAAGTGTGTTTCCATCCAACAGCTTTAAAGCGAATAAAAACCTGCGTAATGACGTCACATGCTGTTTTGCATTTTAAGGTGTTTCCATTCATTTTTGAACTGAATCGCGCACAAGATTCAAGCGAACTTTCGAACAAAGTTTTGCTAGACAAAAGTAGTTGTTAATATTAGAAGCCAAGCTATAGCCTAAGTCCGATGGGCCTTTGGCTGAGGATATGATCCAGCTCATCAAAAGGTGGAACTTGCTTTATATTTCCCCTCCCGGCACCGCTGGCGAGACAACTCTCTTTTTGAGCGTGTATCGCTGTTTGGCGCTTCCATTTACTCCGCAGGACGTCCACGGCTTGTCGTAAGGGACATTCTAAAGCGCTTAACGTGAAAAAGCTTAACATGGTTTAATATCTAAACAATGATCAATCATCACCAGATGTATCATGGTCATATCTTGTCATGAACACTTAAGCCTGTCAAAAACTAAATCGAAATCCAACGATTATAAGTTATCTCACGTTAATGTGTCAGATAACGTCCATAGTATTTGCACATTGGGTTAGATTTGACCATTTTAAGTGGTTATGATGAGCAATATAGAAGAGGATTTTTGGTGATGATTGATCGTTATTAGGTACATTAAACCATGTTAAGCTTTCACATAGTAGGCACAAAGCCAATGAGAACCGTGGAGAGTCAACCCCCAGCCGCTCCGCTGCCCTGAAGCAGAAACGCTTTATGTCAGATAACGTCCATAATAATTGGACTTTGGGTTAGATTATTTGACAGTTTTCCGTGGTTATGATGGGTAATATGAGAGAGAAATTTGGTGATGATTGATCATTGTTTAGGTACATTAAACCACGTTAAGCTTTTTCCTCGCCATATTAATAATATTAATACGGCCACTGATGAAGAAAATATTAACGTGAGATAACTTCTATAATCGTTGGATTTCGATTTAGTTTTTTTGACAGGCTTAAGTGTTCATGACAAGATATAACCATGATAAATCTGGTGATGATCATCGTTGTTTAGATACATTAAACCACGTTAAGCTTTTTCAAGTTAAGCGTTTAATGTCCCTGTCGTAACGGTTGGTCATTTTCGCCAGCGAGCTCCTGATAAATGATGGCGTTTCTTAGATTTTTGCTATCTAAAATAGCTGTTATATTTTTCTGGTAAATTAAATTAAAAATATCCTCGTCTCCTCGTTTGTCCACTTACATCTGTTTTTGTTTTGCAAATAGCGGGAATACTGGGCGGAAATGAACTGAAACTTCTTCTTCTTCGTTTTATTGCGGGTTGCAACCATAAAATGACCTAAAACTTAATCGCAATTCATTATTTATTCGGCAAATAACGTTTCCATTAGCGTTTATCGCATAAGCCGTAGGATATCGATCAAGAGAAAATCCGATGAGACCAACGTATTTCATTTGAGTCGATATTCATGAAATTCAGTCGGATTTTTACTGTTTCCATAAGGCATTTTTCATTCGATATCACTTAATTCGGATAAAAACGGGTCGATGGAAACATAGCTACTGTCTCCCTCATCAGACACAGCAAGTAGAAACACTACACAGGTTATTCTACTTCACAAAAAAGGAGAGAGAGAGAGAGAGAGAGAGAGAAAAAAAAAAAAAAAAAGAAAGAGTAAAGCGTCTGAATTTTCATGATGATAATTACAGACTTTTACTTAAGTAACATTTTCAATGCAGGAAATTTGTAACGGAGTATTTTTACAGTGTTACATTAGCACTTCTACTGAAGTAGGCTAAAAAGGCTCCCACGTGTTCCACTCCTTTTGCCGATGTACATCTTGGTTTTACATTTGTTCTAATCTGTATCGTTGAAAACATGCACATTCCCCATTTATGTTACGTATGTGTGTTGTGTATTTATGTGATCGAAACAAACTAAACTTAAAAAAGCTAAACTAAAAAAAAGATTCTAAAGTCATATTGTAGTTTCTACTTTAACTTATCAAAAAAAGAAGCTTCAGGCAGTTGGGAGCGGATCGATGCACAAGTTTCTTGCACAAATGCCGCCCACCTTCTCACCACAAAATGGAGACTGGCGCGCTCACACACATAACACACACACACACACACACACACACACACACACACACACACAACAGAACTGACGCATCTAAAGTTACTAAACTATCACAATATTTTATCTGTGCTAAATATTAGGAAACATTTTGATGTAACAGCAGCTGAGCAGCATGATTACAATTCTGTTTCCAGACCTCTGCATGTTTACAGGTGCAGACATTAGATAAAATAAAAAAAAAATACATAACAGTGTAATAATCAGTTTTCTTACCGTTTAGTTGAGCAGACGTGACTCCAGAGCGAGTCAGGAGGCAGAGACACAGAAGAGGAAGAAGCTCCATCGCTGGCGATGTCTCCTTAAAGACAAAGCATCACTTTAACGTCTCTTATCACGGAACTGGCACTCTAACGGGTTGGTTGGCTGATCAGAAACACTTTCAGTTTCGAGGATTACGCAAACTGCAACAACAGCACCACTTCCCGCTCCAAATCCTTCCAGAATAAAAGCGTCATCCTCACATAACTAGGACTCAGCATCACATTAAGCTGCTCATATTCACTGCTAATGCACAGACGTCTGTTCTTCTCCTGACCACTTTATCAGCAGAAGTAAAACATTTTCCGGTGCAAATTCTCCAGAATAAAAAGTTAATTAACTAAATGATGCACCGAAAAAGAAGTTACTGTGAACAAAATGCAGCGCATTACAGGCTCAACAACCAGGTTAAACAAATGGCTGTAACCCTATTACTTCAAACCTCTAACGTGGGCTGTTGATTTGATATCCCTGCATCTGCTTGATTCTCTTATACTGTCCATATTTAATGCTGCTCTCTGGAGCTTTATCCTTGCACTATTGGACCTATTTGCTACCACCGCAATGACACACACTCTAATAGAGCACCTTACCCATACATTTTTTAGTATTGTTTGCTTTTATTGATGCTATGTGTGTGTGTGCGTGTGTGTGTGTGGTCCCTAATATGGTGTATTTGTGTGTGTGTGTGGGGAGGTCTAATTTGGTGTGTGTATGTGGGTATGATATTAGTGTGTGTGTGTGTAAGGTCTATGTTGGTGTGTGTGTGTGTGTGTGTGTGTGTGTGTGTGTGTGTGTGTGCTGTGGCGTGTGTGTGTAGGTCTAATGTTGTGGTGTATGAAGTGAGTGTGTGTGTGTGTGTGTGTAGGGTCCCTAATGTTGTGGTGTATTAGTGAGTGTGTGTAGGGTCTAATATTTGTGAGTATGTGGTAGTGTGTGTGTGTGTGTGTGTGTAGGGTGAATGTTGTAGTGTAGGTGTGTGTGTGTGTGTAGGGTCCTAATGTTGTGGTGTATTAGTGAGTGTGTGTGTGTAGGGTCATGTTGTAGTGTATTAGGTAGTGTGTGTGTGTGTAGGTGAATGTTGTAGTGTATTAGTGTGTGTGTGTGTGTGTGTAGGGTCCAGATGTTGTGTTATATGTGTGTGTGTGTGTGTGTGTGTGTGTGTGTGTGTGTGTGTGTGTGTGTGTGTGTGTGTGTGTGTGTGTGTGTGTGTGTGTGTAGGGTCCTAATGTTGTGAATTTTGTAGCCTGTGTGTGTGTGTAGGGTCTAATGTTGTGGTGCTAGCCTGTGTGTGTGTGTGTGTAGGGTCTAATATTTGTGGTGTAGCCTGTGTGTGTGTGTGTGTGTGTGCTTAGGGTCTAATGTTGTAGATTGTATTAGTGAGGTGTGTGTGTGTAGAATTGAATGTTGTAGTGTATTAGGTGTGTGTGTGTGTGTGTGTAGAATTGAATGTTGTGGTGTATACTGTGTGTGTGTGTGTGTGTGTGTGTGTGTGTGTAGGGTCTAATGTTGTGGTGTATTAGTGTGTGTGTGTGTGTGTGTGTGCTTAGGGTCCTAATGTTGTGGTGTATTAGTGTGTGTGTGTGTGTGTGTGTGTAGGGTCTAATGTTGTGGTGTATTAGGTAAGTGTGTGTGTGTAGGGTGTAATGTTGTGGTGTATTAGTGTGTGTGTGTGTGTGTGTGTGTGTGTGTGTGTTAGGGTCCTAATGTTGTGGTGTGTGTGTGTGTGTGTGTGTGTGTGTAGGGTCTAATGTTGTGGTGTATTGTGTATGTGTGTGTGTGTAGGGTCCTAATGTTGTGGTGTTTTTTTTTTTATTAGTGTGTGTGTGTGTGTGTGTGTGTGTGTGTGTGTAGGGTCTGATATTTGGTGGTGTGTTAGTGTGTGTGTGTGTGTGTGTGGGTCTAATGTTGTAGTGTGTGTGTGTGTGTGTGTGTGTAGGTGTGTAATGTTGTGGTGTATTGTGTGTGTGTGTGTGTATGAGGGTCTAATGTTGTAGTGTATTGTGTGTGTGTGTGTGTGTAGGGTCTAATGTTGTTTTTTTTTTTTTTTTTTTTTTTTTTTTTTTTTTTTTGTTGTAGCTGTGTGTGTGTGTGTGTGTGTTTTTTTTTTTTTTTTTTTTTTTTTTTTTTTTTTTTTTTTTTTTTTTTTTTTTTTTTTTTTTTTTTTTTTTTTTTTTTTTTTTTTTTTTTTTTTTTTTTAGGGTCTAATGTTGTGTTTAGCTGTGTGTGTGTGTTTTTTGAGGGTCCTAATGTTGTGGGTGTTTAGTTGTGTGTGTGTGTGTGTAGGGTCTAATGTTGTGGTGTTTAGTGTGTGTGTGTGTGTGTGTGTGTAGGTTAATATTGTGGTGTATTATGTGTGTGTGTGTGTGTGTGTAGGGTGTAATGTTGTGTGGTGTTTTGTGTGTGTGTGTGTGTAGGGTCTAATATTTGTAGTGTATTTGTGTGTGTGTGTGTGTGTGTGTAGGGTCTAATGTTGTGGTGTATTAGTGTGTGTGTGTGTAGGTCTAATGTTGTGGTGTATTAGTGTGTGTGTGTGTGTGTGTAGGGTGTAATGTTGTAGTGTATTAGTGTAGGTGTGTGTGTATAGGTCTAATGTTGTGGTGTAGTGTTAGTGTGTGTGTGTGTTAGGGTCTGAATGTTGTGGTGGTGTATTTGTGTATGTGTTTTATATTGTTGGTTTTGGGGCTATGTATGCTTGTTGGGTGTGTGTGTAGGTATGTGGGTGTTGTTGTGTGAGGTGTGTTTTTGTGTGGTTAGTGTTAGTTGGTTGTGGTTTGGTGTGTGTGTGTAGTTTTAGTGTTGTGTGTTTTGTGTTGGTGTAGGTTTGGTTTTTATGTGTGTGTTTGTGTTGTGTGTGTGTGTGTGTGTGTGTGTGTGTGTGTGTGTGTGTGTGTGTGTGTGTGTGTGTGTGTGTGTGTGTGTGTGTGTGTGTGTGTGTGTAGGGTTATATTTGTGTGTGTGTTGTGTGTGTGTGTAGGGTCTATGTTGTGGTGTATGTGTGTGTGTGTGTAAGGTGTATATTTGTTGTTTGTGTGTGTGTAGGGTATGTTGTGGTGTATATGTGTGTGTGTGTGTAGGTCTAATGTTATGTATGTTGTGTATGTGTGTGTGTGTGTGTGTAGGTCTAATGTTGTGGTGTGTGTGTGTGTGTGTGTGTGTGTGTGTGTAGGCTAATGTTGTGGTGTGTGTGTGTGTGTGTGTGTGTGTGTATCTTATTTATTGGTGTGTGTGTGTGTAAGGTTTGTTGTGTGTGTGTGTGTGTGTGTAGGTTTATTTATTGTATGTGTTGTGTGTGTGTGTGTGTGGGTCTAATGTTGTGTGTGTGTGTGTGTGTGTGTGTGTGTGTGTGTGTGTGTGTGTATGTGTGTTTAGGGTTATTGTGTGTGTGTGTGGTTGTATTGTGTGTGTGTGTGTGTGTGTGTGTGTGTGTGTAGGTCTAATGTAGTGTGTGTGTGTGTGTGTGTAGGTTATGTTGTGTGTATTGTGTGTGTGTGTATAGGTCTAATATTTGTGTGTTTTGTGTGTGTGTGTGTGTGTTTGTGTAGTGTATTAGTGTTGTGTGTGTTTGTAAGGTTATGTTGTAGTGTATTAGTAGTGTGTGTGTGTGTGTGAGGGTT
The DNA here is from genome assembly GCF_010015445.1 of Perca fluviatilis. Taxonomy (NCBI): domain Eukaryota; kingdom Metazoa; phylum Chordata; class Actinopteri; order Perciformes; family Percidae; genus Perca; species Perca fluviatilis. The sequence goes on from NC_053115.1 coordinate 40,389,719, forward strand.
AATATTTGTGTTTAATGTATGTGTGTGTGTGTGTTGTGTGTGTGGGTGTAATGTTGTAGTGTATGTGTGTGTGTGTGTGTGTGTGTGTGTGGTGTAATGTTGTGTGTGTGTTGTGTGTGTGTGTGTAGGGTTAATGTTGTGGTGTGTATGTGTGTGTGTGTGTGTGTGTGTGTGTGTGTAAAGGTTTGATATTTGTGGTGTGTGTGTGTGTGTGTGTAGTTATGTGTGTGTGTATTTATTTGTGTGTGTGTGTGTGTGTGTGTGTGTGTGTGTAGGTTTGTTGTGGTGTGTGTGTGTTTATGGTATGTGTGTGTATGTGTGTATGTGTTATGTTGTGTGTGTGTGTGTGTGTGTGTGTAGTCTTATTTGTAGTGTGTGTGTGTGTTTTGTGTATATGAGTTTATTTGTGTTGTGTGTGTGTGTGTATGGTTTGTTGTAGTGTATGGTTGTGTGTGTAGGGTAATATTTGTAGTGTATTGTGTGTGTGTGTATGGTTAATGTTGTATGTGTATTGTTGTGTGTGTGTAGGGTCTATATTGTGTGTGGTGTGTGTGTGTGTGTGTGTGTAAGGGTGTATATTTATTTGTGTTGTGTGTGTGTGTGTGTGTTGTTGTGTGTATGTGTTTGTTGTAGTGTGTTGTGTGTGTGTGTGTGTGTGTAGGGTCTAATATTGTAGTGTATTGTGTGTGTGTGTAGTTTATTTATGGTGTGTGTGTGTGTGTGTGTGTGTGTGTGTGTGTATGTGTGTGTGTGTGTGTGTGTGTGTGTGTGTGTGTAGGGTCTTGTTGTATGGATGTGTGTGTAGTAGTTAATGTTTATGTAGTGTGTGTGTGTGTGTGTGGTGTTGTTGTATATTATGTGTGTGTGTGTGTGTGTGTGTGTGTGTGTGTGTGTGTGTGTGTGTAGGTTAATGTTGTGGTGTGTGTGTGTGTGTAGTTGTTGTGTGTGTGTGTGTGTGTGTGTAGGGTCTATGTTGTGGGTTGTGTGTGTGTGTGTGTGTGGAGATGTTGTGGTGTTGTGTGTGTGTGTAGGGTCTATATTGTGTGTGTGTGTGTGTGTGTAAGGTTTTATGTTGTGGTGTATTAGTGTGTGTGTGTGTGTGTGTGTGTAGGGTCTAATGTTGTAGTGTGTGTGTGTGTGTGTGTGTAGGGTCTAATGTTTGTAGTGTATTAGTAGTGTGTGTGTGTTGTGTGTGGGTCTAATGTTGTAGTGTTGGTGTGTGTGTGTGTGTGTAGGGTCTAATGTTGTGTGTGTGTGTGTGTGTGTGTGTGTGTAGGGTTATGTTGTGTGTGTGTGTAGGGTTTGTTGTGGTGTGTGTGTGTGTGTGTGTGTGTAGGTCTAATGTTGTGGTGTGTGTGTGTGTGTGTAGGGTTAATGTTGTGGTGTGTGTGTGTGTAGAGGTCTTATTTGTAGTGTGTGTGTGTGTGTGTGTGTGTGTGTGTGTGTGAGTATGTTGTGGTGTGTGTGGTGTGGTGTGTGTGTGTGTGTGTGTAGGTCTAATGTTGTTGTGTGTGTGTGTGTGAGGATATTTGTATGTGTGTGTTTGTTAGGGTCTATATGTGTGTGTGTGTGTGTGTGTAGGGTTATATTTGGTGTATTGTGGTGTGTGTGTATAGGGTCTAATATTGTGGTGTTGTGTGTGTGTGTGTAAGTTTTTTTGTGGGTAGTGTGTGTGTGTGTAGGGTCTATGTTGTAGTGTGTGTGTGTGTAGTGGTGTGTGTGTGTGTGTAGGGTCTTGTTGTGGTGTGTGTATAGGTTATTGTGTGTGTGTGTGTGTGTAAGGTTTATTTGTGGTGTGTGTGTGTGTGTTTAGGGTAATGTTGTAGTGTGTGTGTGTGTGTGTGTGTGTGTGTGTGTGGGTTTTATTTGTTGTGTGTGTGTGTAGGTATGTTTGGTGTGTGTGTGTGTGTGTGTGTGTGTGTTGTTGTGTGTGTGTTGTGTGTGTGTGTGTGTTTATTATTTGTGTGTGTGTGTTTGTGTGTGTGTGTGTGTAGGTTTGTTGTTGGTTTGTGTGTGTGTGTAACTATAGTGTGTGTGTGTGTGTGTTTTTGTGTGTGTGTGTGTGTTGTATGTGTGTAGTGTTGTGTGTGTGTGTGTGTGTGTTGTGTGTGTGTGTGTGTGTGTGTGTGTGTGTGTGTGTGTGTAGGGTTTGTTGTGTTTGTGTGTTAGATGTTGTGGTGTGTAGTGTGTGTGTGTGTGTGTAGGTTAATGTTGTTGTGTGTGTGTGTGTGTGTTTAGGATTAATATTGTGGGTGTGTGTGTGTGTGTTTAAGGTCTATGTTTGGTGTTGTTGTGTGTAGGGTTGTTGTGGTGTATGTGTGTGTGTGTAGTTTGTGTGTGTGTGTGTGTGTGTAAGGGTTTATTGTTTGTTTTGTTGTGTGTGTAGGGCTTATGTGTGTGTGTGTGTGTTGTGTGTGTGTGTGTTGTGTGTGTGTGTTGTGTGTGTGTCTTGTGGTGTGTGTGTGTGTGTGTGTTGTTGTGTGTGTGTGTGTGTAGGTTATATGTGTGTGTGTGTGTGTGTGTGTGTGTGTGTAGGTTGTGGTGTGTGTGTGTATGTTGTTGTGGTGTGGTGTGTGTGTGTGTGTGTGTGGTTTTTGTGTGTGTTGTGTTGTATGGGTCTAATAGTGTGTGTGTGTGTGTGTGTGTTTTTATTGTGTGTGTGTGTGTGTGTGTGTAGGTGTTGGTTGTGTGTGTTTGGTGGTGTGTGTGTGTGTGTTGTGTGTGTGTTGTTGTGTGTGTGGTGTGGTGGTGTTGTGTGTGTGTGTGTGTGTGTGTGTGTGTGTAGGGTGTTGTTGTGTGTGTGTGTTGTTGTTTGTGTGTTGGTGTGTGTGTGTGTTTATTTTTTTGTTGTGTGTGTGTGTGTGTAGGGTGTGTGTGTTTGTTGTATTGTGTGTGTGTGTGTGGGTGTAGTGTGTGTGTGTGGTGTTGTTGTGTTTATTGTGTGTGTGTGTGTGTGTGTTGTGTGGTGTGTTTGTGTGTGTGTGTGTGGTCTGTGGGTGTGTGTGTGTGTGTGTGGTGTGTGTTTGTGTGTGTGTGTGGTTGTATTGTGTGTGTGGAATGTATTATTTGTGTGTGTGTGTTGTGTGGTGTGTGTGTGTGTGTGTTGTGGTGTGGGGGTGTGTGTTGTGTGTGTAGGGTTGTGGTGTGTATTGTTTTATGTAGTGTGTGTGTGTGTTAGGGTTGTGTGTGTGTTGTGGTGTGTTGTGTGTGTGTGTGTGGTGGGTGTGTTGTGTGTTTTGTGTGTGTGTGTGTGTGTGTGTGTGTGTTTGTGTGTGGTTTGGTGTGTTGTTTGTGGGGTGTGTGTTTATGTTTGTGTGTTTGTAGTGGGTGTGTTGTTGGTGTGTGTGGTGGTGTGGTGTGTGTGATTGGTGTGTGTGTGTGTGTTTGTGTGGTGTTGTTTGTGGTGTGTGTGTGTGTGTGTGTGTGTGTGTGTGTGTTGTTGCTATGTTGTGTGGTGTGTGTGTGTGTGTGTGTTGTTTTGTTGTGTGTGTGTGTGTGTGTTTGTGGTTATGTTTGTGTGTGTGTGTTGATGTGTGTGTGTGTGTGTTGGGTTATTTGGTGTGTGTATGTGTGTATTAGTGTGTGTGTGTGTGTGTGTAGGGTCTAATGTTGGTGTGTGTGTGTGTGTGTGTTTTGTGTTGTGGTTAATATGGTGTATTTGTGTGTGTGTGTGGGGGTATGTGTGTGTGTGTGGGGTTGTGGTGTATTAGTGTGTGTGTGTGTGTAGGTCTAATGTTGGTGTGTGTGTGTGTGTGTGTGTGTGTGTGTGGTGTGTGTGTGTAGGGTTTGTGTGTGTGTGTTGTGTGTGTGTGTGTGTGTGTGTGTGTGTGTGTGTGTGTGAGGGTCTAATGTGGTGTATTAGTGTGTGTGTGTAGGGTCTAATGTTGGTGTTGTGTGTGTGTGTGTGTGTGTGGAGGGTCTAATGTGTGTATTAGTGTGTGTGTGTAGGGTCTAATGTTGTGGTGTATTAGAGTGTGTGTGTGTGTGTGTAGGGTCTAATGTAGGGGTGGGAAGAATCGTATAGTATAGTATCGGATATTTTTCTTAGCAATACTGTATCGATACACAGCCAAGTATTCTATTCAGCCAAGATCTATTATTATATATGTGTTGATCAGTCTGTCTGCTTGACAATCCCATTTTGCAGCAATAAAATTGAAGTGAGATGAACAAACAGAGAAATGTATCTTTTAGATAAAACTGATGTTTACAAAATTGTCCTTTTGGGGACATAATTTGAAATTGGGAAAAATTTGAAGTTGGAAAAAGATAGTACATTCATTGCAATATGTTTAAAATTGCAGTAATATCGTATTGTGACATAGGTATCGTTGATGATATCGTGTATTGAGGCCTCTGGTGATTCCCACCCCTAGTCTAATGTTGTATTGCACAGATCTTACAGGTAACGTTACTAGGGCAACGAAGTGCAGTTTCGGGAATTATAAGAAAACAAATATTCTGTACCTAGGCTACATCATAAGTACAAGAAATGCTAATAGTTAGACATTATAAACAGAATAAATAGCTGGAGGTATGATTATGAATACATCACTTAAAAGTGGAGACATTTATACGCCAATGTCAGTTTTAAGTTTGTGTAAATGTTAATAATTCAAAAAGGTTTCAGTGACTTAAAATTGTTTATTGTGCTTTGGTCAATTTTTGTTAATTCTTATAAAAAAAACAGTCAGAATTTGACTCATCCAGGAAGGCTTGTGTGTCTGTTTGCTTGTAGTGCTTTTGTTTCTCCTTGTTCCTTGTTTTCTTTTTTTCTCACACTGTAATTCCCATAGTCAAGAAAATAGATGGAAAAAACATCCCAATATGAATATTTTAATGCTTTGATTGTCCTCTATAGTCAGTTGTTCATACTGTGTTCATAGGTGCGTCGCCAAAACCATCCATCACATCACCTAAGGAAACAAAGGACTGGTCGCTGCTGCGTTGTGAAGTTCATGGCAACCCAGAACCTGAAGTAGAGTGGCAGGACAGTGCTGGAAACAAACTACCTGCTGAGAAGCCCCAGGTCGAAAAAATAGGAGACCTTTTCTACATCACTCTCAACGTAACCGTGACCAAGAGCGACCGCTATCGCTGTGTAGCCACACAGGAGACAATCAGCCATCAGATTTCTGCTGAGACCGATGTGTATATCAGTGGTAAGATTCTTCCTCATTCTGATTTTATCTCAGGACACTTTCCAGATAGAGTAGATCTAGACCACACTCTATAATTGACTTACTATGTACTATAATGTACTTACAAACTTTCCAATCCATCGTTTTATGAGAGCATAACCTATTTGTACTACTTGTAGACGTTTGGTATCATTTCGGCATTATTAGTGTGGTAACTACGAGATACAAATGTGGGTCCGTTAGCCCCTGCGCTAAGCTATTCAGCTGATAACGCTACTCTAGCTAAATCTCCCAATGTTAGACCCAGGTGAAAAAAGCTTCTGGGGGTGTTTGGCTCGAGGTCATGGTGCAAAGGACCCTAGGGTGAATTACTCCGAACCATCACTTTAATTACAACAAGTACACAAATAATCACAAGCAACTGCTAATTAAAGTATAATAAGATTTATTAACGTCACAATTATCAGTAGCCAATCAGCAAAACAGGTGTGTGTGTGTGTGTGTGTGTGTGTGTGTGTGTGTGTGTGTGTGTGTGTGTGTGTGTGTGTGTGTGTGTGTGTGTGTGTGTGTGTGTGTGTGTGTGTGTGTGTGTGTGTGTGTGGCTGGGGTTGTGTGTGTGTGTGGCTGTGTGTGTGGCTGTGTGTGTGTGTGTGGCTGTGTGTGTGTGTGTGGCTGTGTGTGTGGCAATGTAGTCTAACACAAAACTACTAAAATGGCTACTCCAGTGAGCTGCACATAACTACTTAGCCTCAAGAGGGCGGTAGTAGTGCTGGGTGCACGGGTAAAGGGTGAAGAAGCTGAGGGGGGTGCCAGGCACCGCCACGTTTATGCTAAGTCAAGCGTTAGCTCTATACCAGCTACACGTGGTTAACTGCGCAACGTTAGCTCGAGAGAGAGAGAGAGAGAGAGAGAGAGAGAGAGAGAGAGAGAGAGGGGGGGGGGGGGGGGGGGGGGGGGGGGGGGGGGGGGGGAGAGAGAGAGAGAGAGAGAGAGAGAGAGAGAGAGAGAGAGAGAGAGAGAGAGAGAGAGAGAGAGAGAGAGAGAGAGAGAGAGAGAGAGAGAGAGAGAGAGAGAGAGAGAGAGAGAGAGAGAGAGAGAGAGAGAGAGAGAGAGAAGAACAAACCACTTACAACCTTGATCTCTGGGGTAATGGGACTAACCGCCTCTCGTTTTACTCGAGTCTAACTTAACGTGGCGTTATAGCAGAATCTGAGGTTTGTTTAACGGTACAGAGCGTTTATTCCCCGACTCTGGCGCCAGCTGACTCAGCTTGTACAGTAATTTCTCCTCGGGAGTATCAGCTACAGTTCAACACAACTTTCAACAATATCTTGATCAGTGATATTCTTCACAACAGCACATAGGACGCAGCGGTCCGATCACACATTAATGGTAAACAAAAATAGCAATACCTTTTACTCATTAATAAACACCCTAGTTCTCAAGTCTGCCCAGAACTATAAAAGCCTCTTACTTTTGGTGTACAGTCCGTTGCTTATCCGGCAGATTTTCCCGTTGAACAAAACTGAGTTAACTCGCCGGCAGATTAACGACCGATACCGTCCAAGAGAGTGGCGGCAAAACACGGTCCAGTCGACTTGCAAGAAAACGCGTTGTCTCTTTTCCTTGAGACGGGGCTGATTTACCCCTCTGCAGATTTGGTGTAACACGGGCTTCGTGTTCACCAGGACCCTTTTTGTATCACAAACGATACAAACGTCTCACTCGACCAGCGAATGACACGATGTTGATTCTCGAACAGCGCTGACGATGTGTCTTCTTACGGCAATGAAACCACGAAGAGCCCCGGGCTGTGACCTCCGGCTACTTTTAGCTCCCCTCCGCCGCCTGCTGGCGGCGAGTGGTGCGTTCAAGGAGCCGCGGCCAATCAGAAATCCCGAACTCAACGAAGGTGTGAGAATTCGTCGTTGCAGTTCTCAAGCCCTCCACCAGTCTGCCATTTTCCTCCATGTCTTGGAGGTACAATCTCCATTTTGGAGGCTCCTTTGTTAGGAGTGAGGGGTCACAGGCTGGTGACTTCCTACAGGCAGCTCTTTGGCCTCAGGGGAAGCTTCAGGCCTCACAGAATGGTCTTGATCATAACTTTTAGGTTCCAACAATGGGATTGTTCTGTAAAGTACTTGTAGAGGTAAAGGTAGATACTAGCTTAATAGACATGTGATTGTTCTGTAAAGTACTTGTAGAGACAATCAAATCTGTGAGTCAGTTCAGCAAGACGCTCCGCTTCTGAGACTTGGACGGACGGAACAAAACCGGAACGCAGCACAGACACGCCCAGTGGAGAATCAGAGTTCTAGTATCAAAACACAAGTTATTACATATTACACCACAGAGAAAATAATACCCAGACAGGGCTCCAGACTGCGACCAAATGCTCGCATTTTGCGACCAAAATTTGAGAGTGAGCGACTGAATTTTACCTCCAGTCACACATGTGCGACCAGTAAATTTGCCCCCTTTTTTCCACGTTAAATGTCAAAATGTCGGTACCTGGTAGCCGTAAGCCAAGCTTATCTGTCCTCTCTGAAAATTGACGAGAGAGCGGTGCTCCGACATAAACACACACACCCGCGCCACAGAGGTGCGATCGGTGCAAACTACGTCGGCTCTGTAGTTTTGTTGAAGTCACAGTGAGTCACGGAAATGCCGATAAAGTGGTTGCAAGTATGGTTACCGTTTTTCATAACTTCGCACGCAGACAGCGTCACCAGATTTAATATGATATTATTGGCGAGCAAAAAACAGTCGCAGTGCTGTTGACGTTACACTTCCTCTGAGACCAGACCAGGCACAACAGTGGTTTCTATGCCCTGGTGACTGACTGACAGGCTGAGGTTGTAAGGCAAGGCAACTTTATTTCTACAGCTCCTTTCAGCAACAAGGCAACTCAAAGTGCTTTACATGAAACATTAAAGAGCAATTAAAAACTGTCATGATGAAAATAAAACAGGCTAAAAAGTTACAGTGAGTAAGAAATTAATAATTATTCAATTTAATAGGTTGTAGGACGGGTTTGGGAGGAGAGAGGTAGGGAGGGTTTTTTTTTTGTTTAATTTCTTTAGAGTGTAACATTCTAATAAAATAACAATGTTCTAAGTACATAGGATAAATAGGTTTGGAATTATTTTTACAACTGAAATAATTGTTTTGTAATTACAGAGGGAAAGTACCGAGGAAAAAAAAAAGGTGCCGTTGGGTACTGGAACCCGAATTTCAGGTATCGCTACAGATATTGGTTCAGATGGCAAAGGTACCCAACCCTAAGGGTAGTAGCATAAACAATGCTTGTTTTATTTTAAGTTGAATTCATTGTTATTGTAGACTAGAGCTGGTATATTTTTTTAATATTTAGTTTACGGTCATGACAGCAATGGTGCCTTCTATGCTGCATCTTCAAACGTGACACTGAGTTTGAAACAGCACATTGTAATTTCTGCATCTATTATCAAAGTATTTATTAGTAATACAGTGGAAATGATTAGAAATGTGAATATTTGGTTAGCATGTTGATTTACAGTGTGTACCCCTACATTTTCAGTTGCGCCCCTAAACTTTTCAGTTGGGGGCCACTGTGCTCCTAGTGAAAAAAGTTAGTCTGGAGCCCTGCCAGATCTTGTTTTCTTTTCTTCATCACTTTACAATCTGAAGGTCAGCTCTGATTCTGAGACTCTTCTCTCTACAGTTAGTTTCTTCTTTCCAGTTGAGATGAAAACATGCAGAAAACAAAGTCTGTAATGTTTTCTGCTCTAATTCCCATGATGCTTTGGGAATGAAAAGGTTTCTGATTCTTACATACAGCTGAGATCATTGTTAGAAATATTAACACAAACTAACTACTAGTATTTTCCGCACTATAAAGGCGACCGGATTATAAGGTGCACCTTCAATGAATGGCCTATTTTAGAACTTTTTTCATATATAGGGGACCGGGATTATAATATAAAGGCGCATAGAATAGAAGATACTGCAGTCAAACGTTTGACTGGGGTTGCGTTATGCATCCACTAGATGGAGCTGTGCTAAAGGGAATGTCAACAAAACCGTCAGATAAAGTCAAACTTTATGAAGCGTTCTGACAATTTAAACTGACGTTTAAATCTAAGTGGTCTGAGAAATGGCGATCGTCTAACGCGTGGTCCCTGACATGTTGTCATCGGCTTGTCCGCTTCCATTGGCCATATCCGGGAGGCAAACCTGAACGGATTGGCTAATATGAGCTACCAATCGAAAGCTTAGAAGCTAGGAATACGATGACGCCCACATCGATCATGTAGCAAGCTGGGCAGAGAAGCTAGCAGCGATGACAAGTGCGATAGCACAACTCACAAGAGTTGGAAAGAACAAGACTGACAGACAGAGGGGAAACAGGCAGATGAACTTGCTGCTCCAAGCACAAGCTAAAGCTAGCCTTCTGAACTGCCTGGCTGAATACACTCACCGGACGGCAGCTAGCAGCTAACGGCTAACAGCTATCTGGCTGTACACACTCACCGGAGGGCAGCTAGCAGCTAACAGCTACTACCGCACTACTGTTTTTTAGTGTGGGAATACACTTCAAAGACGTGACATGACCTGTCCTCTGGAGGACATAGCCACACCACCACCGCTCTGTGGATTGTTATTGGGATGATTATCACAGAAGCCTGTCTGAATACACTCACCGGACGGCAGCTAGCAGCTAACGGCTATCAGCTAGCAGGGCAAGCTAACTACCGGCAGGATCGAGACAGGGACCAGGGTAGGTGAATTTAAACAATATCTGAGTTGAAACGCATCTTGTTGACACGTAAGGGCCCTGTTCATGTGGCATAGACATATTAATTGCATTTTGTGTCTGTTAAGAGGCACAAAGGCACTCTAAAACTTGCCCCGAGCACTCCCGTTTTAGCTCAGGGGACGCTTGTAATCGTAGCTGCAGCTTCTCCGTGTTACCTGCACTGATTCGGTTCGGGGTTTTCTTCGAAAGTACTCGCGTGGCTATAGCGATCAAGATTAACGTAAAAATTGGCCCGGAATTCTCCTTTAAGCCGGTGTTTATCGGGGGGTTCGGCCATTCACTTTACCGGCGGTATTGACAACAGATAAAGCCACTGTGTCTTGAGAAGCTCAAGCTTGTTGTTTTATTGTTTACTTTACATCATCTTTGCTATCTCTTTTTCCTCTCGCTTTTCCTCACAGCAGCTCTCATACGCTGCTCTCCGTTCCGCTTATCCACACAGGTACAGACGTCAATTGCCAAAGGCCCCTGGCCCATTCTCGCTCTAATTTATGCTACTCTTGTAAAGGGGTTGCGGTTAACTGCCATACCGCGGTGATATGTTGCTTCGTCACCGCGATAAGGGAAAATATTATACCGTCACAGCCCTAGACAGAAGTCATACACGTTTATTACTTGTTTATGACACGTTCATGACAGTATCATGTCACAATTATGTCGATACCTTCAAGTAAAATGTTACACTTAATGGCCAAGTTATGTCTGTTAGTCAGCATATTACCGCATCGCTCTAAACTGCATGAATACATATTACTCTATAACTTAAACATTCTGCATACAGCATCTAGAAAAGAAACGGAAACCAGAACCTTCTGCATTTGTTTGTTGTCTGTATGTTACTAACTTAGTTTAATATTTCACCTGATCCATTAAAACTTTTGGATCAGGTAAGTTTTAAGTTTTGGGTAAGGTCTTGCTGCAGCTCGTGATGCTGGAATAATTTCCATGTTTGTATTGTTGATGTTCTTCTCTGATTGGACGCAGCTACAGATTAAACTAATTATAAGTTACTTTATAATTTACACAGAGTAAAAGATTTATAACCAGCTGTTACAACCTGATCCTGAGGATCAACATGAAAAACGGGGCGTGGGGCGGCCGCAGTGATTTAGTGACTGAAGTCAAAGAATCGGAGACACTTCTGTTCCACAAGTGAAAAATTAAGAAAGGGTGTAACACATTAATGTAACAGTGTTTATACCAAAATATACTGAGGCTCTGAGATCTGTATGAGCTGTTAACAGATAGATTAATAAGAGTGTAAGTCCATATCCATTTATATAGCTAATATATGAAGGTAAATATGGTGCAAAAGGTGAGCTTGTAGAATACAATGTGAGAACTTGCAGAATAAAAAATCTGAACTTGTATGTTAAAATTTGCACTTGTAAAACAATATTCACACACATGTGATATGAATTTGAAGTCACACGAAGAAAAGAACACATGAGAGCTTGTAAAAAATCTGAACTTGTAAATTGAAATTTGCACTTGTAGAAAATCTTCACACACCTGTATTCTGAATGTGAAGTCACAGAAAAATATTCACAAATGTGTAGATTGATATTTGCATCAACACAATGACAAACTTGTAATGCAACATTTACTCGGTGTACTATTTTTTTATTTTTTTTTTTTTACTCTGGTTCATTTTCCATCACAACAACAGCTCAGTGATTACAACCTCTGGAATGTACGTCATTACGGCCATGGCTTGGTAGTGTTGCATTTCCCGACTCATTTCCTGGTTTTCCTTCTCCATAAACAACATGAGATCAAGGAGAGGGTTAACTTCATCCTGCTCCAGATTTCCCACCGTGGTCAGAAAGAACGGAGGAGACACTTTGTTTCTTTCACTATGACTCTAGAGTCGCTACTGACTCCATAGCTAATCGTCGTCACGATCCCACTGATCCCTCGCTCTATCTCACACACACACACACACACACACACACACACACACACACACACACACACACACACACACACACACAACACACACACACACCGAAATGTCTTTGATTTATAGTTAGATATAGACTAGAGAGTTTATAAAATAAATCAAAATAATGACCGTGCTTTGTAATTGTATTTTAAGTCCCTTGGTAAATGTGGGTGACACCTAATAGTTGCTGTTCCAAAATGAATCCAGTACATCTATCAGTTCATCTTGATATCTTTAATGATACATTGACGTTGGGAGACGGTATAGCTATCCAGCTAAAAATATAAAACTACTGTGACCAAGACTGGTCACTATCATTGTATAGCCTCACAGAAGAAAATCAACCATAGCATTTCTACGGCTCACCTTTGTGCATATCAGTGGTGAGGTTTTTATATTCAAGATATAATTATTGTTATTGTTTATGTGTTATACATTTTTTTTAAAGTTTTGATAAAGATATCTGCAGTAGTTGAAAATGTTTCAAATTGAGGTGAAACCTTCACACAGAGGAAGAACGAGAGGATCTGGAGGGAAATAACAGGACTGGAGTTTGGAATCCTTTTTAAGTTTAGTATGAACGGTTACAAAACCACACACAGCTGTTGTGTCCATTCCTAGCTCACTGTAGCAAACGTCTGGGTTGTCAGTATTTTTGTGCTGTATTCACACACACACACACAGAGAGAGTGAGTGATATTATTTGTGATATGTACTATATGCATTTTCGAGAGAGAGAGAGACTTCTATCATATATTAAAACCCTCTGTCTGGAGGGAAGAAGCTTAAAATCCCTGTCCAAAGGGGGAGTCATCATTTAAGATAGATAGCTATCCTTTGTAACTGTCTGGTGTACAGGGATGCTGGGTTAAGTTGTGGCTCCCCAATCAGCTGACTGGACCATTTCACTATCTGGTTTAAGGATTCCTCTCACCAAACCATGACACCAAGGAACATGACAAGACTGATGGTGTGTCTCCATTGTCAGCGTCTTTTTCCTGCTTCCCATTCATTTCTATGGGAGCACTGTGCAATGCATTCTGGTGCGTCGCGGGGACTTTGGTGAAGCGGGGCGCTGAGTCGCCCTCTCCTCATTTGCATTAAGTTGAATCCAACCAACTTTATGCCAATGAGGAGTGGCCGGCTCGGCTCGCCGTCTCTCCAAAGCTGACAAAAATCATTTAAGCTGACCTTTGTCGATCTGAAATGAAGCCTATTTCTCACTTAAAATGTTTTCAGAAACACGTTTCAGTGAACTATTTTGGTAAAGTATGAGATTGTATTCCAAACGAGTCACCAATATGGTCGGTTTTGAAATTCGGAAGCTGTCAGCCCAACGTCAAGTGTTCGTCAAATCAGCTGCAGCCATCGCGGTTGTAGGAGGGTCTAGACTGGTTTCTTTGCTTGTCAGTGGTCAGAAAAGAGAAAGTGGTGGCAAGCTCACTAGTATGCAATGTTTGGGAAGTGGGGTGATCCCATCTGTGAAAACAACACGTATATGGACTACAGGTGTGAATCTTCACTCCTAATGGATCTCCCGATTCCATTACGTTTATCAGGTCAGCGATTCAATATCTCGATATTAATGCCATATAGGATATTTGACTTGACAAACTTGCATTGTAAAGTGCAATGGCCAAGCTGCAATAAGTAACTTTAGACTGGAATGATGAGGTGTTTGGGTTCATTTCTTTAAGGTAGCTACCATGAAGGTTGACCAATTTTGGATTAGTCATATACCACCCTAGCCACGTGGTCATACTTAGATTCTAGTCAGAATGTGAGTCTGAAAACGCTCCATTGGGCTGTGATTATGGGGCGTGTTCCAACCGAACCAGGAAAAAATGCCTCTGCATTCATTGGATAGACCTCCAACCAATCAGAGCAACAGAACTCAACTCAACCGTCAACAGTACTCAACACTGTATATCGTCTCCATAGCAACCACTCTTTGCACAATGCATTCGTTCTAACTTCCGACTTTTAGACTTTTGAAGCTGGATATATCATTTGTTTCTTGTAAATATAAATGTGGATAACGTTAATGATAGTGACATGCTCGCTACAGTCGCATTTCTAGAGATGAATCGAAAACGCGTTTTATTTCTCTGATTCACGGCTTTGTTCTAGCGCCGGCGGTCCCTCTCTTCAGTCTCTCTCTATGTCTCTCCACCATATAACGCTCTCTCTCTTCAGTCTCTCTCTATGTCTCTCCACCATATACGCCTCTCTCTCTTCAGTCTCTCTCTATGTCTCTCCACCATATAACGCTCTCTCTCTTCAGTCTCTCTCTATCTCTCTCCACCATATAACGCTACTGTGCTTTCGGGCAGTTGTTGAGGTTCCTCCGCTGAGGATTTTAAAATGAATGCGCTGTCGATATCTTCTGTAACAGACGCGATGGTGGAATCTACACATCTCAACAAATCCAACCCAAGCGTTCTTTGGTGACGTGGTTGATTCTGTTACTGTTGATCATTTGTCCGACAATCTGATTGGTCCGAACACATCCTGTTCGGGCAATAATTGCTTCTCAGAAGGGCGAGCTAACCAGAACGAACTTCCCAACCTCTCGAATTTTGTGGGCGGGGCTAAGTTCGGCTGGCATCCAGGCTAATACCACCCTACTTTTAACCAGCAAATCTATTGAGCTGTATTGGAATAACTGATATTACACACAACTACCCCTTTACCCGTTTCTCTATCAGTTTCCACTTAAAACACTCCAGCTACACAAAATGATTCCTCCTTACAGCAATTAACTAACCATAGTGTGTGTGTGTGTGTGTGTGTGTGTGTGTGTGTGTGTGTGTGTGTGTGTGTGTGTGTGTGTGTGTGTGTGTGTGTGTGTGTGTGTGTGTGTGTGTGGTATTGTGTGTTATTTTTCATTTGAATTAGGGATGCACCGAGAAATTACAATACGGCTGAAAATTTTGTGATGACGCAAAACCGAAACTGCGACCTGCACGTGTGTCAGTACCCGATCCGTTCCACCTGCAAAGTGTCTCCTAAAGAGGTTGAGAACGGCCCACGGAGTGAAAACAATGAAAAATGCTCTTAGAGTCGGTCAGCACACGCGTTTCAGTGAGATCTATTCCGATCCTCTGCACTTCATCGCGACTGTACTTGATCCGCGTTATAAAGACCATTACTTGGATGCGGAAATAAAGCAGGGCGCCGAGAAGTGATCCAGGCCGTGATGGATGCGGAGAACCCGCGTGGGCGAGAGCACGACGCGAGCAGCACAGCGCAGGAGGAGATCAGAGGGCAGAACCAAGACTTGTCTCTGCACCAGATGAGGGGCATGCACCCTCGTTGTCTGATATGTTCAGTGAAATCCTGCAAGAAAGTGCCTCTAATAATAATAATAATAATAATAATAATAGGTAAGCTATTCTGGTCTTAGGCTACTATATACTGTATGTGAGCATCAGATTGGAGCCATATTTCTGCTAGGTATTTTTTAACTAAACTTTAATATTCATTTATCCATGTCTGCATCCCGATGCATCGATTATCTGATTCATTTCAACACCTAATATGGACACTAGGCCTGCACAATAAATCATTATAAAATCACGCTCTCGAATCACCCCTGTTGACGATTTAATTTTTAAATGACTTTTATTTTGAAATTTTTTAAAGATTATTTTTTTGGGCATTTTCGGGCCTTTATTTTGATAATCCTCAAATCATTCCATTTTTGATACTGTACTTAAATTGGCAATTGACAAACTCCATTTCTCTAGAGCAGGGGTCATCAACTACATTTTTTTCAAGGGCCAGAATCTTTTTAATCAGACACTCTGGGGGCCGGACTTTCAAATGAAGAAAATAAAATTATACCTAATACGCCTATTCTTGTCCCTTTCTTACTGAATTAATGCTATTATTATTATTTAATTTTTATTTTTTTTACATGTATTAGTGTGAGCAAACTCCTAAAAAACATGGAAACTCCATAATGATAACTGGATCTTTAACTAGAAAAAGATCTCAGACTAGGAGGCAGCTCACTGAGGAGCGATGGTTAAAGTCTGTGATTATGGAAACATGGTTGTAGCATGCAGCGTCCTGATTGGTGGAAAATGCTTGCAGAAAGAACCAGCTGTTGTCAGGTAAACATGTCACTGTCAAAGAGGCTGAAGCGAAAAGTTGAAGTGGAAAAGCCAAAAGCCCAGCTTTAATGATGAATGGACTGATAAGCAGGCTATGCACTCGTCATGTATACCCCATTTGCAATGAAATGATGCTGATGCAAAATAATACAACCAGCATCATCATCCTCAAGAATGAAGAACTCGAACATAACGATGCGCTCATTCACGTGCATATTAAAGGGGTGATAGAATGATTATGTAGGGTATTTCACACTGTTCCTTATGGTCTCCTAATGGGGTATGTAACATTGGTTGGGCTGAAAATGGCCTGGTTGATATTTTATTGGCCCTTATGCATCCCTGTGTTTTGGCCCTATTTGTAAAAGAGCTTTTCTTCCAAATATGGTATGGTCATGAATATTTAGATGAGCTCGCGCGCTGATTGGTTGAGCGACTTGCCATACGCACATATTAGAGACGCACGCTGATTGGTTGAGCGAATCCCCATACACATACAATTAGAGAAGCGACAATCTCATATTCCAGACACTGCAATGTTTCATTACCAAATTCACTTCTGAGACTTTTTTAAGCGAGAAATCAACTATATAAAGCTGAAATATGGGCCGTTTACAAAATTTGATGGCTAATTGGAAATTTGGTAAGACGTGTCGGACTTTAGGAGCTCCACACAGTCTGACGAAGCGGCAGCCTGCTGGGCTCCATACCCAGGGCAAAGTCACCCTTTGTGGATACTGCACTCGGGGCTCGCGGCCAGCTGCCGGCATAACTATAATATATTTACGGTATGATTTCTCGTCAGCCACTTTGATTTTAAGGCATTTTTATGAACGTGAGGCGTCTTTGTAGGATCAGCAGCGCTGCTTGCTATATGTCCCATTCATTACAATGGGGAAACACCGCAGCTAGCTAGCTACACTGTCGCCATAACTAAATTATATTTACAGTTTGAATTTTGTCACGCCACTTATATAACATCATTCCCCAATGTCTTATAAAGCTAACCGTTGTGTCCGATTTGATTTTAAGGCATTTTTAAGAACGCGGTGTCTTTGTAGGACCAGCAGCTGCTTGCTATATGTCCCATTCATTACAATGGGGAAATACCGCAGCTAGCTAGCTACACTGTCGCCATAACTAAATTATATTTACAGTTTGAATTTCTCACACGCCACTTATATTACATCATTCCCCAATGTCTTATAAAGCTAACCGTTGTGTCCGATTTGATTTTAAGGACGGTCTTGGTCTTTGTAGGACGAGCAGCTGCTTGCTATATGTCCCATTCATTACAATGGGGAAATATTGCAGCTTGCTCACTTTCGCTAACTAAAGTATATTTACAGTTTGAATTTCGTCACGGCATGAATATTACAGGTTCCTCAAGGTGTTACAAAGCTTAGCTAACAATTGTCTGATTTCGGATATCAATTGAATGTATTTTTGTGAATGTCAGTTAGGAGGAGGCTAGCTAGCTCTCATTGATGGACTCCATCTCACCGCCGCTCTATCAATGAGACTCACGGACAAGAGGCGTTTATTTCCCCGATTGTTTGTTTAAATAACTCAACACACATACCCATTATAAGATTTACTGGAACCCGTGAGCCGCGCGTAAAAGATTGCGGTATGCATCAGCTTCCGCTGACACTGCGGTCAGGGCGGCGATGTAGCAACCCAGGCAGCACCAACACCGGCACTAAACTCCGACACACAGTCGGAGAAAATTTGCAATTAGCCATCCATTTTCGTAAAGCGGCCCATATTTGAGCTTTATATGGTTGATTTCTCGCATAAAAAAGTTTCAGAAGTGAATTTTGTAATGGAATAGCAGAGATCTGCGTGACCTAGCTAGATTCAGAAGACTACCTGATCTCAGGTCAGTTGTGTAGCCTATGTAAATGTTGGGGCGGACTGTTCTCTTAAGGTTCCGGATTTTGAGACGCTTGCGTAAGCAACTCAGCTTTGTTGGGATTCGCCCGTTTTCAGCGGCAGTTTCAAAATATGAGATTTTCATAGTAAAGGGGTGTCAGTGGGACTTTGAGCTTCTATGTATGTCCTATTTACCCACCGAACTGTCGTTATTCAACTATGACAGGGTAAAATCGGTTTTGCATTCTATCACCCCTTTAAGTACGGTAACCACATGTATCTGTTTTAGTCTCCATAGATTTACCCCCAGCGGAGAATTTGGTTTGTTCAGCCAGCAGTGAGGTTTACAAGAATTTGTCCAAATTTCCAGATTCCCGGCAAACTAAAATAAATACAGTTAGACTACAAACTGACCGCTTTTGTTTCAGCTTGTTTGTAAAAATTCGCTATTTACAGAGTAGAGATGTATTTGCTTAAAACAGCGCGGTGGACAAGAGTGGACTAAGCAGACAGAGCAAATTGAAATATCGCTTTCTACATGTTTATGCTGGTCTACACAGGTGAGTGCATTGATAAGTATTGACTTTTTACTCACGAAAGTTTAACGCACACACATCTCGGCTCAGCTGTGTGTGTGGAACATGCTTTAAACTAAAGTTTGACTCCGCGTACATTCACAAAAATACCCTCGGATGCTTTTTGGATAGAGTTACGCTTTAATAAAATGCCGGGTTTTATTTGGGCTTGACTACATAAATAACGTTCCAGTTAATGGGTACGGCACGGAGAGAACATTGACTGAAGGCTCGATTAGCGGTTAGCTCCACTTAACTCCAGATATAGATCAGCCTAAGCAGACTTAAATAATAAAGTAAGGTATGAAACAATACATACACACGTGTCAAGCGTGATTTATGCTTCTGCATAAATCTACACCATGGCTACGTACGTGGAGGCACGGACACTACGCCGGAGCTGCATTATTGTGGAACCCACGCAACTTCTAGGTAAGACCCGCCCTTCAATAGCATTCACACGCTACTATTGGGCAGACGTCCATGCAAGGTAACGGAACCAGATTTGTTCAGGTCCTATCCCCTGACCAGTCGGCTATCCTAACTTTAACTACTCTAGGTCAACCAATCGGGCTGGTTCATAGGGCGGGACTTACCTAGAAGTTGCATAGGACGCGCACCACCCGAAAAATGTAACTACACGTCGCGGTGACCCACTGCCGTGGCTTGGTAGCGTTGCATTTCCCTAGACTCATTTCCTGGTTCTCCTTCTCCATAAATAACATGAAATCAAGGAGAGGGTTAACTTTTCCTGCTCCAGATTTCCCACCGTGGTCAGAAAGAACAGAGGAGGCACTTTGTTTCTCTCACTAAGACCATAGCGTTGCTACGTGCTCCGAAGATATTCGCCATCACTCTCTCACTCGCTCTACCACACACTCCCCACTAGGGTTGGGTACGCAAACGGTAGTATTTGGACCGGATTAGAAGGCAAATTTCGGTTGCTCATTTCGGTTCCGACTGAAATATTTTCCCTCTGACATCCGGACAGCGGCAGACTCTTTTTTTCTTTCTCCCTTTTCTGCCGAGTGGCGCATCGCGCCGCCACGTGTGTGAAAACCTGCGTCCGCGTATTCTTGACACATGCACTCTACTATCACAGCTGATAGATGGCTTTTGTACACGCCCAAACGGACGTAAAAATATCACACTTTCTCTGTAGTCTACTGTTAGCTAGCTATCGTAAAGTAGGCTACTTTTAAAATGCCATATGTTCCCTCTAGGCTCACCAAAACGGACGTAAAAGCATAGTAACCATTCACTGACTGCACATGATCGCTAGTAAACATATTACACTTGCTCTGCTAGTCTATCGTTTAGGACAAGACCCTGTAGCCTGGTGGTGGGGAGGCGAGAGCGCCTTCCCCACATTGTCTGCCCTTTCAAACTCACACCTGTGTGTGTACAGACCTCTTGGACACCGTCTGAGAGAGTTTTCTCCTGTGCTGGACATGCCATAAGTCAGGAGAGGTGTAGTATCTCGCCAGAGAAGGCAAATAGTCATTTTTCTGCAAAAGAACTGCTAAAGTTTGAAGCTGGTTGGCATACCAACTCCGCAACATTTATTTTGTTGTTACTTGTTAGTGTAACTTTTATTTGTTAAATTATTGTAGTTGTGTGTTAGGTGACTTAGGTGTACTTATTATATATTTAAGTACTTTAAAATGTTAATATATTGTTAAATTTAAATAATTTTCAGTTGGAAAAAAAACTCATTTTCAAGTCATTTTCGTTTTTCAAGAATCGGGTTAGGAATCGGAATCGTTTTTAAAGTACCAGTTCGGCATCGGAATCATAAAAATCCAAACGGTACCCAACCCTAGCCATTATGAGGTACCTCCCCACCGTTAGCGGAGCATCGCCCCCTGTAACCCAGCCAGCTACAAAGAACTGGTAAGCATCCAGACTTTTAAAAGGTTTGAGATCAGCAACAGTGTCTGGGGATACCCAGTTTACAGACATAGGGCCCTATCTTGCACTCAGCGCAATTGCCTTTTTACACCGACGCATGTATCATTCCTATTTTGCACCCGACGCAGAGCGGACTTTTCCCTCCACAGACGCACCTCGGTAAATTTAAGGAATGTATTTGCGCTCCCGGGCGTAAGCGTTTAAAAGAGGAGGCGTGTTCCGGCGCAAACGTTCCCTAGTGCTATTTTGCAGTTTCAGAAAAACAATTCAGCCACTGACCAGGAAAAGCCTGGTCTAAAGTCAGTGGTGCTAGTCTAAAGTCAGTGGTGCGTTATTCAGATGCTCTTTTAGGGACGTTACTGGCCATAATGTAGCGGTGCACTACACGCATACACTTCTCTCATCTAAACGGACGCAGCAGTTCCCATTTTTGCAAACCATACATAATTACAAAGGAAAATATTACTGAAAAAACGCTTCAGGTGTTTGGATAGATCAGGAGGCACTTTACAGTACAGTCCTCAAAAAGTCGCAGCATTCTTTGTGGCTTGTTGTGTTTTACACATTTCCATGAATCATTGATGTGTTGATGACATAAATGAGGAAATATTAGAGGACTTAAGGAGACGTGATGTTGAACTACAGCGGGATCTGGTCCGGGAGTAATGCGCGATGCGCTCCCTGGTGGAGCGGGTGGACGGAGATGGAGTGGGGGAAGAGGAAGGGGAACAACAGGAGCAGGTGGTGCGTTTGGAGGCCCACGCTCCATGGCTGCAGCAATCCTCTCCAGACTTGAGGAGATGCACCCGGGGCGCCGCAGCAACATCGCCACCCGGCCAAGATGGGCATTTATTACTTGCCGCGCATCTTGGACAGCGCCGCGGCGGCGCCAGGCAAATCCGGCCTCATAATAGCAGTCCGCCATGGAACAAGCGCCTGCTCTTAAAGGGAATGTGAGATGACGCTCTGATTGGTTTATTGCACGTTACGCCCAAACCACACCTAGCTACTTCAGACCAACCCTTTTTAGATTTGCGTCGGGCGCAAGAGTCATCTATCCTGCCGGTATAATAGCAACAGCACCCGAGATCCGCCCACAAAGCTACTTGCGCTTTGTCGCGTTTCATACTTGCGTTTCAGATCGTAAAATAGGGCCCTAAGTGTTAAAGATTGTGTAGACTGTCCGCTTGTCTACTACACTGTTTAGCTTGTGCTTCCGGTGATTCTGCCGTCCGTCATGGCGTCACGATCGGTCGTGGTCACGGGTTCCCAAAGGGTGAATAGACTATACATAAAGTGCAATTACTACTTAAAGTAGAGCATTTAAGACAGACAAGGGACAGGCCACATACAAGAAAAGACAGGGTATAAGTAGACTTGTAACAGAGCCCTGATTGTTATAAGTTAGGTTCACCGTGAGGTGAAGGTAGAATATGAGAACTTTCTTGAGATTTGCGTGATTGAAATCACCAGCAACAATAAATAGTCCATCCGGATGTGGAGCTCGCTGATAGCTCCGTAAAGTTCAGCTAACGCATTGGTAGCATTAGCGCTTGGTGGGATGTATTCACTGAATATAAACTTGAATTTGCATGGAATGTAGAATGGTCGGCATTTAACAGTCACAAACTCCACCAGCGGTGAGCAGTAGTTGGATACAAGCACCGCATTTCTGCCCCAGTCATTGTTAACATATATGCAAAGCCCACCTCCACGAGTCTTACCTGACATAGCATCTCTATCTGCTCTGAAGGCTAGCAGGCCTGGTAGCTGGATAGCGGAGTCTGGTACACTGTTGTTCAGCCATGTTTCCACAAAAACACAAAATTGCGTTGGGAGTTTCGTTGAAGTTGGATGTAGTCCAGTTTGTTGTCTAATGAGCGGACATTTGCAAGCAGGATTGATGGGACAGGTGGCCGGCTAGCGTTAGCTTTCCCACCTAGCTCGAACTCCTGCCCTCGTTCCGCGTTTCCGCTTTCTCGCACACCGCTTTCGATGTCCCCTTACCCGGCTAGCAGCATCGAGCGTCACCACAGGCTGAGGTGCTGGTCTCTGTAGCAGGCGAAGCTAACGTAGTGTGTCGAGTATTCCGTCTGTAATAAAGGTTCCTGCATATTCTCCGATCTGTACCAATGTATCCCGGTGGTACACGTGCGGTAGTTTGAATGCACATAATTGCAAGGTTATAGATGGATGGATGGATGGATAGATAGATTAACCCTAAAAACAGACATGTTTTATATTTGATAACACATTTTTACATTTAGTGTAAAAGAAATGAATGTATATTTATCAGACACATACTTAATTTAATAATCTTATCAGAACAACAAACGTAGCATGGGGTAAACAGTTACCAAACTCTCTACTCTTTCGGTAGAAGTTAAGTGTTGTCAAATATTGGGCTTTTATGTTTCTCTCTTTTCCTTTGTGTTTTTCTCTGAACACACTAGTCCACATAGACAAGCAGTGAAGGGATGAACACAACAAGTGATGTGTCACTAATTGTCCGTTTGCACCATCTTTACAGGTGCATCTCCAAAACCATACCTCAACATACTTGAAACAAAGGATGGAGTGCTGCTGCAGTGTGAAGTTCTTGGTGCTTCTCCAGAACCTGAAGTAAAGTGGCAGGACAGTGATGGGAACATGATTACTTCTGAAGAACCACAGGTCACAAAAAAAGGAGGCAGCTACGACGTCACCCTCCGAGCTTCTGTGACCAAAACTGACCACTATCGCTGTGTTGTCACACAGAAGACGATCAACCATTCCATTTCTGATAAGATTTATGTGCCTCTAAATGGTGAGATTCCTCCTTCTACCTTAATCATTGTTGCAAACTAAGTTTCAGCTGAGTCACACAAATCACATAAATGAATAATATAACAAATACGTTTATTATAATTTATTGTTGCAAACTGCAGTGTTTCGGCTGAGTCACACATGAACACACAACCAAAATGACGACACACTACACATGTAGAAATAGTTATGGATGATTCTATTATTTTAACTAGAAACTGAACTCAAACTAAAAACAGGGCCCATACTTTAACTAACTAACTCTAAATATATGCAGTGAAGGTGCCTGGTAATAGTTTGATACCGTGGAGGGAAATAAAGTTTTTCAGGACAAAGTAAACTTGTTATTAGGAGTTGTTGCTCTGCAGTGAGGGTCCCAGATGATAAACCTGTTCTTTACACTTCAGTCACTGCAGCAGAGTGTTGGTTCATTAAAAGAAGAACTAACTGAAAACACAGCATTAGAAAAGAAATCTAATAAAATAAAGCACTAACTACAGATTAATTTAATTACAGAACACTTACTTACAGAAGTAACATTTTTATCCTCACATTTTAGTAAAAAGATTTTTAAGTTGTTACAGTTACATGAAATTAATATAAGTTATGCAAAAATATGTACTTAAGTCAATTTATTCATAGTGTCAAATCATAACAGGAGTTATCTCAGCACACTTCATGATCAGATGGAGTAGGTCTAGACCACACTATAATTTACAAAGACCTAACAATCCCTACTAAGAATGTTGTGGTCAAGTGTTGAATGCAGCACAAAGATCTCTTAAAACAAGAACATACATCAATCATTTTTTAAATTTCCTACGGTTTTATCTTTCCTCAGCTGGATCGCAGACACATCCTTCAGGTATGTTAACTTTCAATCATGTCACTCTTGTACAAAGGCCCTAACAACTTCATATACATGTAAATCATAGTTTTTGTCTTGTATCATCATTTGATTGGTACATATTGTACATAAAATGTAAGCTTGCTGCGCTTATCGCTACCCATCCAGAGCTATGATACATAATATCTAATAATCCATTGACAAAGGATCAATATTCTTTACTCAAGGTGTGGTCTTCTTATATTATTCCCTAATTCTGACTCTTTAGCCATTCTAAAGCCATGCCTGGCTCCTGGGATGGTCCGTTAGTCGGTCCCCTGCCTTGGTCCATACAGAAAGATCTCAACAACTGTTAAATGGATGCTATGAAAATATGTACAGACATGTATGGTGCCAGATGATGAATTCTTCTGACTTTGAATTTTGGATGGATGATCACATTGTGTTCTGGGGTTTAAAGCCCTTTGAAAAATAATTCTATGGTCTGATACATATTGAAATTATGATATTAACAAAAACCAGAGAGCTGGGGATGTTATACCTGCTACAGTGTCATTATTATATCCGCCAAGGAGGTCATGCTTTTGGTTCAGTTTCTCTCTGTCCGCAGGATTACAGTAAAATTAGTCTTATCTCAACGGATGCACATTGCTGGAAATAAAGCCTGACATCCTTCCTCTTAGTATTTCCGCTATTGCGACTTAGCGCTGCCCAGGATGATTGTGATTGGTTTAAAAAAATACAAACAAGCCAGAGTGTTATTCCCCTACTCCAGAAGAGATCGGTGGTGTAGCCAGACCTTACTCCAGCGCTGACACAAAGCTGTGGAGAAAAATCTGGCAATGCAAGACTACAGAAAAACTGCTGGCCTGATTTTCATGAAACTGGGTGTAAGGGTGTAGCATTAGCCAAGTAAGATTATTTTCAATTCTGGAGCAGAATTAATGGGGAGATACCCAAATTATTTTTCACTTTCGTTAAAATTGTGAGATAGCGCAATTGTGCTGCCTTCATACGGTGTCGGAATACCGGTATTTGATCAGATTTCATGGCTCATCCGATCCGTTTCATTTTTTCTCGATGTCATGCAGATTTGTGTTGTTTAAACACTCTATAATATACATTAAAACACAACACAATCTTTGTAACGTCCATGTCAGGGTGGGAAATTAACTTTTTGCCCACCAGCCACAGTGGCTGATGGATGCCCAGTTTTACCAGCCACTTTTTCGGAATTCAAATTTATGAAAGTGCACTAGCATATTTTGAATTGCTTCAATACATTATTTTGTATTGTTAATACATATTTTATTAATATAGGCAAATAAAAAGTGATGTGAAAAAAAAGCCTCGTAAACCATGGTAAAATTGTGTTTGGTCAATCATAATCTACAGTAATTGTAGGCCTACATGTTTAATGAACAGAAAAAATATTGACTCATCTCTCAGTAACATAGCATTAAACAGTCCCTCCAGGATTTCGCAGCCTTTTTTGAGGTTGTTGCGGCCCAAAATGGCTGATTTTGCGGGAGCTTTGTAAAAAATGCCATAAAAGCGTGGCGATGGCTTGTATTTTTGTTGCAATGAAGTTGCGAAGAGACAGTGAAAGTTGCTTTTTTGTAACCTGACTCCGCCCGGATGGATTGCTTCGCATTTGCTCGGCATATCCATCTGGGAACTTACCGTTGGAGAACTTTTGGGAAGGGCCGAAAATACTGGTTAGCTGATTGGATAAACCATCTGTCTATCACCACCTATGTTGGTGATAGACGGGCCAAATCAACCAATCAGATCGACGAAGCTTATGAAAATGCAACCACGAGCCCCTGCTGCTGAAGGCAAAGCATAGCTCGTTAGCTCAGCAAGCAAGCAACGAGAATGTACGAATAAAATGCACCATTTCAGGTTCCCGGTCCATATTCCAAAAGAAGGATCCAAGAGAAAAAGCATTAGCGGAAGCGGCTAACAGAATTAGGGCTACCGCTGTCTGAAAATACTGGTTAGCTGATTGGATAAACTGTCTATCACCACCTAAACCCGCCTCAAAACCAAGCTGATTGGTTGGTCGTTTGCGGAAAGGCTCCAAATTTTCTTTATCTCAACATGCCAGACTGATCTGCGAGTGGAAAACTGGAGCTCGCCAGATCAGGACGGTCTCACGAGGCTACCTTTTTTGTAACACCGGCCGCCACATTTTTTTAACCGATAATTTTCCATTTGTGTGTACCCTCAGCTCAAGGCAAGGCAGCTTTATTTATATAGCACATTTCAGCAACAGGGCAATTCAAAGTGCTTTACATAAAACATGAAAGAGCAGTTAGAAAACAAAAACAATTTTAAAAGACAAGAATAAATTTTACAGTGCAGTATAAGAATTTAAAGAACTGAGAGATAAGAATTTTAAAGAGAGAGCAGTTAAAACAGTTAAACATATAAAAGCAGATAAAATAGGTTATTTAAAGAAAGGCAACATCAAAAGATAGGTCTTCAGCCTTGATTTAAAAGAACTGAGAGTTGCAGCGGACCTGCAGTTTTCTGGGAGTTTGTTCCAGATATGTGGAGCATAAAAACTGAACGCTGCTTCCCCCTTTAGTTCTGACTCTGGGGACAACAAGTAGACCTGTCCCAGATGACCTGAGAGGTCTGGGTGGGTCATAATGTAGTAGCAGATCAGAAATGTATTTTGGCCCTAAACCGTTTAGTGATTTATAAACCAGCAAAAGTATTTTGAAATCAATTCTTTGAGGCACTGGAAGCCAGTGTAGAGACTTCAGTACTGGAGTGATGTGATCCACTTTCCTGGTTTTAGTGGGGAGGACTCGAGCAGCAGCGTTCTGAATCAGCTGCAGCTGTCTGATTGATTTTTTAGGGAGACCTGTAAAGACACTTGCAGTAGTCAAGTCTATTGAAGATAAAAGCATGAACAAGTTTTTCCAAATCCTGCTGAGACATAAGTCCTTTAACCCTTGATATATTTTTAAGGTGATAATTGGCTGATTTTGTAATTGTCTTCATGTGGCTTTTAAAATTCAGGTCTGAGTCCATGACTACGCCAAGATTTCTGGCTTTGTCTGTTGTTTTTAACATTGTCGTTTGAAGCTGAGCACTAACTTTTAATCGTTCCTCTTTAGCTCCAAAAACAACCACTTCAGTTTTTTCTTCATTTAATTTAAGAAAGTTCTGGCACATCCAGTCGTTAATTTGTTCAGTGCACATATTCAGTTGTTGTATTGGGCTATAGTTCCCCTGGCGCTAAGGTTATGTAAATTTGTGTGTCATACCGCATAACTATGGTAACTTATTTTGTTGTTTTCCATAATCTGAGCCAGTGGAAGCATGTAGATGTTGAACAGAAGAGGCCCCAGAACTGAGCCTTGGGGAACTCTGCACGTCATATTTGTATGCTCAGATGTATAATTACCTATAGACACAAAGTAGTCACTATTCTTTAAATATGATTCAAACCACTTTAGTACTGGGCCAGAAAGACCAACCCAGTTTTCCAATCGGTCAAGTAATATGTCATGGTCACATCGTATCAAATGCTGCACTGAGATCAGGTAATACTAAGACTGAAATTTTGCCACTATCTGTGTTTAAGTGGATGTCATTAAAGACTTTAACAAGAGCTGTCTCAGTGCTGTGATGTGGTTGAAAACCTGATTGGAAGGCATCAAAACTGTTGTTTAGTGATAAGAAAAGGTTGAGATGTTGAAAAAACGCTTTTTCTTTGATTTTAATTAAAAATGGAAGGTTTGATATCGGCCTATAGTTGCTCATTAGTGACGAATCTAGATTGTTCTTTTTAGGAGTGGCTTGATGACTGCAGTTTTAGGGCCTGCTGGAAAAGATACCTGAGAGCAGAGATGTGTTTACAATCTGTAGAAGATTAGAAGCCAAACAATTCAATACATTTTTTAAAAACACACCGTTGGTAGAATATCAAGGCAACAGGAGGAGGTTTTCAGATGTTGTATAATGTCCTCCAGGTTTTTATGGTTGATCGTATGAAATTGTGTCATAGTGGAATTTGTTTTCGTGAACACTGTGACAATATATATCCTGTACTTGATATGGAGGCACTGACTGTCTAATTTTAAGAATTTTGTCTGTGAAGAAGGAGGCAAATTCATTGCAGCCTTGGTAGACAATAGTTCAGATGCTACTGGTACTGGAGGGTTTGTTAATCTATCGACAGTAGCAAACAAAGCACGTGAATTATTATTGTTACTGGCAATAATGTCAGAGAAAAAGGACTGCCTTGCATTCCTTAGTTCCAAATTATAAATACGAAGTCTCTCTTTATAGGTGTTGTAGTGGACCTGGAGATTAGTTTTTCGCCAACTGCGTTCAGCTTTTCGACACTCTTTTTTTCTGTTCTCACCACTATAAAATTTCTCCATGGAGATCTTTTCTTACCAGAGACAGCTTTAATCTTAGTGTGAGCAATAGCATCAATAACATTTGGAATTTTACAGTTGAAATTATCTACAAGCTCAGTTACTGAGGCCCCAGTGAGTGTGGGTGTAGAGGAGAAAAGCTGAATGAATGATTCACTGGTGTTTTCAGTGATATACCGTTTTCTGATTAACTTTGTTTGAACACTTTTGGGCACCGAGATAGTGCCATTAAAGAAAACACAGGAATGTTCAGAGAGAGCAACATCAGTCACCACAATCTTGGAAATATTCAGACCCTTGGAGATAATCAAGTCCAGTGTGTGCCCCTAATTTGCGTGGGCTGTGTCACATGCTGAGTCAGTCCATAGTTCTCAAAAACAAAACACAGTTCTTTGGTCCCTTGGTCCTGGGGGTTGTCAACATGAATGTTAAAATCACCAGCAATAATTACACGGTCAGAGTTAATACAGATTATAGACAACAGTTCATTAAAGTCGTCAAAGAAGGATGCACAGTATTTAGGTGGCCTGTAGATATTTAGAAGTAGAGCTTGAGGGGGAGGATCATAGCTGAAGAGCCACATATTCAAAAGAAGCAAAGTTTCCATAAGATATGAGTACATTGGAATGAGTCATTAAACAAAATGGCGACTCCACCTCCTTTCTTATTCACTCTATTCTCACTCATAAAACTAAAGTTAGGGGGCTGACTCTATAAGAACAGCAGCACTGTTATTATGGTCTAACCAGGTTTCAGTTAAAAACATAAAATCAAGATTGTGCTAAATAATAAAATCATTGATTAAAAATGATTTACCTGCCAAAGACCTGACATTTAGTAAGGCTAGTGCTATTGTGTTAAAATACATTTTGGGACAGGTTGTTGCTGACGAGGAATGGATGATAAATTTGCTAAGTTGGCAGTTAAGTGCTTCTTTTCTTACTTAGCAGATTCACCATTTTTTGTGTTACCTATCACAACATACATTTAAGAAGAATTTAATACACAGGGCCCAGGCGGTGGTTGATCTGGTGGGGGCTGTGGAGGATCACTGCCGCACTTTGTTGTGTCTTCCTCTTGTTTTGTTTGTGTTGATTTATCTTGTCTCGTGTCCTTGGCCAAGGGAGCAGATGTGTGGTGCAGAAAGTAAAGTAGGCTAGAGGTGAACAGCTTTACTCCTGGCTTGTTAAGGAGAAGTCCATCTTTTTTAAAAGATGTCTGCGGTCCCAGAAAATGTTAAAATTGTCAATGAATTGCAGAGAATGGTTGTTGGTACATGCAGTTGAAAGCCATCTGTTCATTGCCAACAGTCTGCCGAATCTCTCTGCTCCTCTTCTGACTGGCGGTATAGGGCCACTGATAAACACCTTCGCATTTATGGAGCTGATTGCAGCAGATTCATAAACTCACGATCCAGCACTTCAGATTCTTGCTTTACAACATCATTTTGACCCTATGTGCAGTATAATATTCTTCACAGTTGCTGCTATGATATCTGGGATTCTTTGGGTCAAGTCAGACACCAGTGTGACCATCTTCACACTCAGTTGTTGGGGAGGCATTTTGTTGCTAATTTTCCCTTTTGCAGCTGTCGGCTGTGTCCTACTAAGCACAGGGGTTGAAGAGGCGCTCTGCCTGGATGGTAATGCAGGCCAGCCGGTCATATCACAGATCTCAGGGCGCTGTGCCCTGCAAGTTAGTCGTCCTCCCATTTCCCAGGAAAATGATTTACTCTTAGGGTTTGCACCAAAAAAGTTCCAGGGAGGACTGCCACTTGTTGATTTATTACCTGTTCCACAGCCCTCCTGTTTGTTTGTAGTCTTGCTGGTGCTAGTTAGCCGTGTGTTAGCATGCTTTTGTCCATTGTTTTGGGTCACTGGTAAAGTGGTGTCATTTCCACATGATCTGTTCACTTCCACGTTTACTTCTAACTGGTAAATTCTGGTTTCCAGAACTGCAATCTTCTGAAGGAGTTTGTAGTCGTCTTCCATGGAGAAGGGAGGCATCTTGCTGCTAATTAGCTTTAGCTACAGTCACTTTAGAACAGGCTTGAGCTTTTTGTAGGCCGAGCTCACGCAGAAAAATGTTGAAATATGGCAATAGCCTACTATGTCTATAAAAAATGTATAGTCCAGTGATTTATAAGTATCCAGAGCCGTTGCTCATAGTTTTTCTTAGAGGGAAAGCAAGATTATCAGCAGAAATATGCGAGCAGAAGCAGGAGCAAGCAGCAAAGCGTCTGCACTGTAACCCCACAGTCACATTAGCTATAAGAGACAGAGACAAAGCAACAGGCTACCATTCATTTTTAATGGGAGTGGCCGTTTGCCAGCAACAAGCGACGAGCTCGCCGCTGCCACAAGCAAGGCGAGGCCAAAATCGTCAAGAAGTCTATTTTATGCAAATGTGGAGCGATGCGACAAAGCGACAGCCAATCGGAGTGAAGGGGCAGCGTGACGTAGGTCAGTGGCTCGAGTCGAAGAAAATAATTCAAGATGGCGGAAAACGCTTCAGGACCTCGTATTTCTGTATATATCTGATATGTTTGGCATTTTATCTCATATATTTTGTTACTTTTATCGAGAAATAAATACTTTTAAATCCAAAAACATCGTTCTTGTGACTTAACAATACCTCTGAAGTAACTTTTAAGACGTGCTTGAAGGTAGCACCGGAGAATTTCTGTTTACTGTTGCCACACAACCAGGAGTAGGCTAGGCACGCCCAGGAGCGCCCACAAGCGAGTGCATGTCGCTCTCTTTTGTAGCTAATGTCACTGTGGGGTAAGAAGCAGGAAGCAAGTACAGCTACATGGTGTCACAGACTAGCGCTGAAGACTACTCGACAAAAGTCTGGAGTTGACGGAAATATGCGTGGTCAAAGCCCCGGCTGTTAACAGTTCTTCACAATAAAAGTCCTCAGTTATTTTGGTATTTGAATGTTTTTATTATGAAGCAGCAAAAACCCGGACATTTTGGGGATTCATTAGCAGTAGGGTTGGGTACCAAACTTCGGTGCCAATAGGGAACCGGTGCTGACGTAAACGGTAGTAACGAGACCGAATAAGAACGAAAGTTTCGGTTGCCTCATTTCGGTGCTTGACTTTACACTACACCTGACAGCATGTAACGTTAGCCTACCTTTAGCTAGCAGCTGGATTAAACACCGGTAAAATGCTGACAGCTAACGTTAAACAGTGTAAAGTGTGACTGTATTTCACTGTGGAGGACTTCAACAGCGGGATGTAACAGTCTGCTCTGCAGCCCGCAGCAGCCGTTGTCGCAATTCATAGATATACAGTATGTTTATATGGTCGGAATTAAACAACACAGACGGTGCGTTCACTTGCAGCTGCCGTTGTCGGAATTAAACAACACAGACGGTGCGTTCACTCGCGGCGCTGCCGTTGTCGGAATTAAACAACACAGACGGTGCATTCACTTAAAACAGGTTGCCTCGTGGTGCATTCACAGTATTTGTAAAATACCCTTTTCCCTTCTGGGGTTCAACAGCAATTTACTGGTGAAATAAGTTATTGTTATAGTTATTACATTATTATTAAATCTTTAATTTTGACCATGGCCTTAGCAATAAACAAGTCACTGACTGTTGTTTACTACCCTTATTTTTTTCTTCTTCTTTTTTTACTTTATTGAAAAGTACCGGTTTAGCGGCACCGCACCGTTTTAAAAGTATCGATTTAGCACCGAATCGAAAAAAACCAAAACGATACCAACCCTAATTAGCAGTAACATAATGTGACTCACATTGTTACTTAGCAACAGCATTCTTTGACAAAAGCTGTCCAATCCGTTAAAAGTAATGTTTTACAATCCACCCACCACTGTGGCTGGGATACAAGGCAAAGTCAAAAATGCCCGCCGTTGGCTGGTGGCGGGTGCTAATTTCCCACCCTGGTCCATGTTGTTTCGCACATTACCAAGTTAAAGCTCATGAACACGCCAAAGTCGGAAGAACGACTTCTCAACTCAGTAAATGGGACTATCTGAGGAGTATTTGGATACTAATACTTATAACTAATGCTAGCCACTGCAATTAAAACTGACTGAAAAATATAAAAATCAATTAAACTCTGATCTCAGTCTGACCTTTAGAAATATTTTAAACCATGGGCATTCATTTTTCCAGATTTAATTAAATAACTAAATGAACAGTTGATACAGAGACTGAGTTTGATCCTCCTTCATTCACGAAATCAAAATACAGTGCCTTGCGAAAGTATCCCGCCCCTCTGAACGTTTCGACCTTTTGCCACATTTCAGGCCTCAAACATAAAGATATAAAACTGTAATTTTTGTGAAGAATCAACAACAAGTGGGTCCCAATTATGAAGTGGAACGAAATTCATTGGCTATTTCAAACTTTTTAACAAATACAAAACTGAAAAGTGGGGGCAAAATTATTCAGCCCTTTTACTTTCAGTGCAGCAAACTCTCTCCAGAAGTTCAGTGAGGATCTCTGAATGATCCGATGTTGACCTAAATGACTAATGATGATAAATAGAATCCAGCTGTGTGTAATCAAGTCTCCGTATAAATGCATCTGTTCTGTGATAGTCTCAGAGGTCCGTGTAAAGCGCAGAGAGCATCATGAAGAACAAGGAACACACCAGGCAGGTCCGAGATACTGTTGTGGAGAAGTTTAAAGCCGGATTTGGATACAAAAAGATTTCCCAAGCTTTAAACATCCCAAGGAGCACTGTGCAAGCGATAATATTGAAATGGAAGGAGTATCAGACCACTACAAATCTACGAAGACCCGGCCGTCCCTCTAAACTTTCAGCTCATACAATGAGAAGACTGATCAGAGATGCAGCCAAGAGGCCCATGATCACTCTGGATGAACTGCAGAGACCTACAGCTGAGGTGGGAGACTCTGTCCATAGGACAACAATCAGTCGTATACTGCACAAATCTGGCCTTTATGGAAGAGTGGCAAGAAGAAAGCCATTTCTTAAAGATATCCATAAAAAGTGTCGTTTAAAGTTTGCCAAAAGCCACCTGGGAGACACACCAAACATGTGGAAGAAGGTGCTGTGGTCAGATGAAACCAAAATCGAACTTTTGGCAACAATGCAAAACGTTATGTTTGGCGTAAAAGCAACACAGCTCATCACCCTGAACACACTATCCCCACTGTCAAACATGGTGGTGGCAGCATCATGGTTTGGGCCTGCTTTTCTTCAGCAGGGACAGGGAAGATGGTTAAAATTGATGGGAAGATGGATGGAGCCAAATACAGGACCATTCTGGAAGAAAACCTGATGGAGTCTGCAAAAGACCTGAGACTGGGATGGAGATTTGTCTTCCAACAAGACAATGATCCAAAACATAAAGCAAAATCTACAATGGAATGGTTCACAAATAAACATATCCAGGTGTTAGAATGGCCAAGTCAAAGTCCGGACCTTGCCGAATCGAGAATCTGTGGAAAGAACTGAAAACTGCTGTTCACAAACGCTCTCCATCCAACCTCACGGAGCTCGAGCTGTTTTTGCAAGGAGGAATGGGCAAAAATGTCAGTCTCTCGATGTGCAAAACTGATAGAGACATACCCCGCGGTTAACTTACAGCTGTAATCGCAGCAAAAGGTGGCGCTACAAAGTATTAACTTAAGGGGGCTGAATAATTTTGCACGCCCAATATTTCAGTTTTTTATTTGTTTAAAAGGTTTGAAATATCCAATAAATTTCGTTCCACTTCATGATTGTGTCCCACTTGTTGTTGATTCTTCACAAAAAATTACAGTTTTATATCTTTATGTTTGAGGCCTGAAATGTGGCAAAAGGTCGAAAAGTTCAAGGGGGCCGAATACTTTCGCAAGGCACTGTAACTGTCTGAATTCTGTATCATATCCTTGTTTTTGCTGCAGGCAGTAAAGTTAGGGAAAACATGTTCGATAGTGTAATATGATGATCAGAGAAACCAGAAGTGTTTCAAATTAAAGCATTACCTAGAGGCTTTTGAGCTGCATTTTGAAATGATATCTTTGAGGGGGGAACAGGTTCTTAGGTTTGTTAAACAAAAGTCTATGAAAGTTTATAAAATGACCGTATTCAACAGGCACGTTTGACAAACCTGCACTTCCACTGTGTAGTCAAGTTAAAGAAGAGTAGCCATATGTTGATGTCACTGTGCCTGGTGGGATTCCTCTGAGTGGGGTTTTAATCTGCAAACAACCTTGTTTTTTATCGGTTCTCATACTTTTCTGATAATTCACTAGAGCTGGGCAATATATCAATATTATATCGATATCGTGATATGAGACTAGATATTATCTTAGATTTTGGATATCGTAATATCATAATATGACATAAGTGTTGTCTTTTCCTGGTTTTAAAGGCTGCATTACAATAAAGTGATGTCATTTTCTGAACTTACCAGACTGTTCTGGCTTTTCATTTCCCTTTACCTACTTAGTCATTATATCCACATTACGGATGATTATTTATCAATAATCTCTTTGTGTAAATATTTTGTGAAAGCACCAATAGTCAATACTACAATATCGTTGCGGTATCGATATCGAGGTATTTGGTCAAAAATATCGGGTCGGAATTTGATTTTCTCCATATCGCCCAGCCCTATAATTCACACCTTCAAATGTTTCTATTGTGTAAGTTCTGACTAATATTCTCTACATGATTGCAGTTACATTGTGAGAGTAACATCACCTTCTTGTTCTGTGTTTCAGATCAAAACTTGAGGAAAGTGATGATTGGAGTTGCTGTTGGAGTTCTCGCAGAATTTCTGTTTTTGTAGGTGTTCATCTAGCTCCGCCTGGAAATGACTCTAACGGTCTACGGTAAGTTCAAATAATGCATTGTTTCAACATACATAATGTGTCCATAATGTGCAATCCGTAACATAACAGGTACTTTGTATCTATGTTTCCACATCGGAGTGGAAACTCTGCAAATACGTAAAAAGCTTGACTACAAAATAATAAAAACAAATAAAAAGCCCAAACCAGTGAAGTAGTAGGGCTTTAACATCCTTATCTACATAAGATAAGCAGAAACAGATTGCATGATAATAACAGGCATTAATGGGGTCTTTGTTTAGTCTTCTTGCTTAAACTGTAAACTGAATAGTAAAAATGCCAGTGTAGAATAAAATAAAACCTGCATATTTAAACAGTCATGAATATACAGAGTCAGGAGTAGCTTAGGAATATAATTTATTTTTCTTTACAGTCAGATAAAGAGATTTTGGCATTCAGGCCGCAGAAATGGCGCGTGTTGCCAAAGCATATCATGCAAAAGTCAGACCATTTAATATAAAACTGTCTAAGGGTTTTTTCTGGGGGGTTTGATGTGTCGATCCATGCCGCTAACCGCAGTGAGAAGTGGAGCTGTGCTGGCACGGTGCACCACAGAGTCAGGTCAAATCATATATCTTGATGACATTTTGCATGTCTGCTGACAAATTCTTTTATTGTGTCCTGCAACTCTGATCTGCTGACCAAATACAGCAGAATATGTCCATATATGTTAGATTAGACCTTTTATTTTTTAAATTTTAGCATCCTGTCAGTTTGCAAGTAGAAATCTTTTGCAACAGCAGTAACTTCACACTTCTCTAATACAACTGAACTTGATGGTGCAGTATTTACCACAATGAGGCTGATGTGTGAAAGTACAAAAAGGAACACAGAAGTGAAACTAAACTCTAAACCACAGAGATTCAGGAAGCAGCTACAAAAGTACTGAGAGCTGAACACAGAGACTTTTAGAAACGGCGCTTTCTCTTAACTTGTCAAGGAAAGTTAAGAGGGATTTATTACAGTCTAAGCAGGGGCATAGCCCAAAAACTTCTGGGCCCTGTAGAAAGGCATTTTCTATGGGGCCCTCCCTGCATCCACAGCTTTTCATTCTAGCATATTTTTGGGCCCTCCTCACATGAGGGCCCTGGGTACTCAGTCCCCTTTTTCCCCCCAGTCCGACGCCCCTGAGGCTAAGTAACGCGTTACAAAGTAACGTAACTACTTTTTTTCAGGGGAAAAGTAGTGTAACGCGCTACTACTGAAAATTTGGTAACGAAACGTAGTTCCTTTTTCAATTCGGCGCAACGTTACTTTTCCCAGGGATAGATTTGACAGCGACACTGCCTTCTCAGCTGCAGGCCCACAAGCTCCACAAGGTACGAAACAGAGGCTGATAGTAGCAGGGCAATGCTGCAGCCAACGCTAACTTTTGAGAGCGGTTTAAGCTTCGTGGCTTTTTGCTGGACGGTGCTCTGAGCGGAGGGCTATGTGGCACATGCCACTACATCACTGAGGACTGGCAGTTAAATCGGCCGCCCTACAAAGGCAAGGCAAGGAAGCTTTATTTGTATAGCGCATTTCAGCAACACAGGCCAATTCAAAGTGCTTTACATAAAACATTAAAGAGCAGTTAGAAAACGATTAAAAACAAATTAAAAACATTAAAAGGAAAGAATAAAATTGATAGTGCAGTATAAGAATTTAAAGAACTGAGAGAAAATATTTGAATAAAAGTTACAGTGCAGTATAACCAATTAAACATTAAAGAGCAGATATCGATTGTCATACAGTGTCATCAATGCAACTTCAGTATAGACCCTTTGCAAACACATGACCACGACCACGTGACGACGCCATGACGGACGGCAGAATCACCGGAAGCACAAGCTAAATAGTGTATTAGACGAGCGGAAAGTTTCATTAGTTTCAAATAAATAACACTAAATAAAATGTAGTAATAATAATAATAATACTATCTTCTTCTTTATGGCTTCTTCAGACATTGTTTAAATTCACCTACCCTGGTCCCTGTCTCGATCCTGCCGGTAGCTAGCTTGCCCCGCTAGCCGTTAGCCGTTAGCTGCCGTCCGGTGGGTGTAGTCAGCCAGGCTTCTGTGATAATCATCCCAATAACAATCCATGGAGCGGTGGTGGTGTGGCTATTGGTGCGTTCTTTTTGTCCACCGAAGTCGTTTTTTCCGGAGTTACAAAAAGTACAAAAAATGGAAGTTGCAAAAAGAACGCCCCCGAGGTAGTATTTACGACTCGTCAAGTCGTCTGAACTCGGAGGACCCCGAGCTCACTTTCAAAGATGGCTACGTCGTGCATCACACGTAGTAAACATTGTGGTTTTCTACAATTTTAAGCACTTTTGTCTTTGTTGTAACCAAATGAAGAAGTCGTACACATAGCGCTGTATACTGCTACCTATAGGCATGTCGCTACAGTCTTATTAGGAGTTAAATACCGCCTGATTAGTTATTTTGTAGCTTGTGCAGCTGAAATTGGCTAGAGACACTCGGTTGCTATATGACAACAATGGCTTTAAGCCGAGTCTTGCGCAGAAAGCAGAGCAGTAGCCTAACGTTACGTTAATCAAAATGTAATTTTCATGTATCAAACTGTGAAATATGTGTGTGTAATATGTCAATAACTGGGTGAATAGAACCCTAAATGTTACTAAAAATGTTACAAAAATCCATCTTTTCTCCCGACTCGTAGTATTGTGTGACAAAAGAATGCAACAACCCGCGGTTATTCGTTTTTCGACACGGATGTGACGTCATGCTCGAGCTACTAGTCGCGATTACAAGACAAAAAGAACGCACCATAAGTCTTCCAGTTACTGAAGGCTAGCTTTAGCTTGCGCTTGGAGCAGCAAGTTCATCTGCCTGTTGCCCCTCTGTCTGTCTCGTTCTTTCCAACTCTTGTGAGGCTAGTTCTTCGACTGTATACTCGGATTCGAATAAATAAGGACGCACCATATAACTCAAAAGGCTCTTCCCTGTGTTGTATATCTGCTATATTCTCCATATTTACATTACTCCAAGCTTCTTCCCTTGTAAACAAATCTGCTCTTCACACACTACGCCCGGATCAGCATACTACTGTTTACCTTTTCTTGCTACAACTAGCAGCTACTACCGCACTACTGTTTTGTTTTTTAGGGGGAATACACTTCAATACGTGACATGACCTGTCCTCTGGTGGACATAGCCACACCACCGTGGATTGTTATTGGGATGATTATCACAGAAGCCTGTCTGAATACACTCACAGGACGGCAGCTAGCAGCTAACGGCTATCAGCTAGCAGGGCAAGCTAACTACTTGTTCACTGGCTGAGCCGATGCAACTCTCTAATGGATGCCTGAACGCATCCCAGCTCTGGGAAATAATTCAACACGTGTTAATCCATGCAGTAAATCACGGAGTGTCTATGATTAGTATTAACCACACATAATGTAGCATCTAGCCATCGTCTTATCTGTGATTATATTCGCTGTTGACCGGTGGATATTTCGACAACTAGCTGGTCGGCTAACCGGGTAGGAGCTCCGCAGACCCGCATTTAATTCAGTTGTTTGGCCTTTTGAAGCTAGTTTCCGTGCGCATGTCATCTTTAATTTAACCAATATTTTTTGTATGCGTGTTAAGTTAAATGATCAAGGGAACGGCTTACTTTTTGGGATATGTAGGTCAGTGAATAACCAATGATAGTTATGTGGGACCTGTTAGCAGGAACAGCTGGTTAGCACGGCAGCTAGCTGGGTGAAGAAGTTTTATTATTATTATTATTATTATTATTATTTCATTTAAAACAGAAAGGCAATACATACACATGCTTGTGTTGGTGAGGATTACTCTGCAGATTGTGTATGTGACTCGTGAGAACAAGAACAGCGAACAATACACAGTATATAAGCAGCGAACACGTTCTCGTTTGACTTGCCGTCCGTCTACAGAATAGCTCTTCCGCCGTCCGTCATGGCGTTCATAATTTGCAGGAGTAGAGTGTGACGTCACGTGCAAAGGGTCTATAACAAATGAACAATTATTTAAAGAAAGGCAACATCAAAAAGATAGGTCTTTAGCTTTGATTTAAAAGAACTGAGAGTTGCTGCGGACCTGCAGTTTTCTGGGAGTTTGTTCCAGTTATGTGGAGCATAAAAACTGAATGCTGCTTCCCCCTGTTTAGTTCTGACTCTGGGGACAACAAGTAGACCTGTCCCAGACCATCTGAGAGGCTCTGGGTGGGTCATAGTGTAGCAGCAGATCAGAAATGTATTTTGGCGAACCCGTAATGAATGATGTAAGTGATTACCAGCACAAAGTATTTTGAAATCAATTCTTTGAGGCACTGGAAGTCAGTGTAGAGACTTCAGAACTGGAGTGATGTGATCCACTTTCCTGGTTTTAATGAGGACTCGAGCAGCAGCGTTCTGAATCAGCTGCAGCTGTCTAATTGATTTTTTTTTTTTTTTTAGGGAGACCTGTAAAGACACCGTTGCAGTAGTCAAGTCTACTGAAGATAAAAGCATGGACAAGTTTTTCCAAATCCTGCTAAGACATAAGTCCTTTAACCCTTGATATATTTTTAAGGTGGTAATATGCTGACTTTGTAATTGTCTTAATGTGGCTGTTAAAATTCAGGTCTTAGTCCATGACTACACCAAGATTTCTGGCTTTGTCTTTTGTTTTTAACATTGTCGTTTGAAGCTGAGTGCTGACTTTAATCGTTACTCTTTTGCTCCAAAAACAGCCACCTCAGCTTTTTCGTCATTAAATTGAAGAAAATTCTGGCACATCCAGTCGTTAATTTGTTCAATGCACTTAGTCAGTTGTTGTATTGGACTATAGTCCCCTGTCGATAAGGTTATATAAATTTGTGTGTCATCCGCATAACTATGCTAACTTATTTTATTGTTTTCCATAATCTGAGCCAGTGGAAGCATGTAGATGTTAAACAGAAGAGGCCCCAGAACTGAGCCTTGGGGAACTCCGCACGTCATATTTGTATGCTCAGATGTATAATTCCCTATAGACACAAAGTAGTCCTTATTCTTTAAATAAGACTCAAACTACTTTAGTACTGAGCCATGCTGGGCAGACACAAAGCTTACAACCTCACAGATGGATGCCGTGGAGATGGACTCATACAAGGCTAAGGCTAGACTACGGCGAGAGGAGAACCCGCCGCTGTAGGACTTCCAGAAAAGAGGCTGCATGTGTCTACGACAATGCACGGACCATCGTGGCTGCGCGCAACCGGTCGAGTAGGCTAGATATGGACATTACACACTAACACCGTGTAATGCCAATGACCTGCTGATGTGCATTCAACCCGCTGGACTTCGTTCATAATGAATCAGCCGTCACTCTGCAGTGGAGACTCCAGTCTGCAGTGGAGTTCATAGTGGAGTGACACTTTTGACCAAAAACTTCCAGGAACTTTGGAACCAAATTAATTAAATTAAGGAATAAACTCAGGAAGTGAAAGTCCATTCTGTAAAGTCTTGTTTGAAACCTTGTGAAACACAGAATGATACATATCAAAATACAAAAAAAGCCTTTTGAGTGTACCACACAGATAAAACCTGTAGAAGGGAAACTTGGTATAGATGGTGCAGTCTGAATAGGATCAAGACAGAACAGATTTTCATTCATGTTGTTTTGTTCTCTGTCCTTCAGGTTCATTGTGAGACAAAAGTGACCTGGCCGAAAAGGAGCCAGAGCCCCAATCAACACCAACTTTAAAGTTCTCTGCAGATGTGTGTGGTATTGTACTTGTTTTCTAGCGAGGACCGCTTTGAATTTTAGAACAAAAGAGTGAGGACATTTTTAGAGATTGAGGACATTTTCTCTTCAACTTCTTAAAAGGTCAGTTTGAGAGTTAAGACCTAGAATTGATAATATTGATAATGTTAAAAAAGCAAATGTGAAAGACAGAAATGTTGCACATACTCACACACAGTATGTGCAACATTTCTGTGGCGGTATATTGACTTTTCACAAGATGTGGAATGAGAATTTATTGATATGTTGAGTATATATTGATATAGTGTTACATATATGACATTTTTTCTGCTCATTGAATTCCCAAAAGTCTCTGCTTTCCAGTCAGAAGTCAGTGTGCAGAAATATACAAATACACCATTTTAGGTGAAAATACAGTACAGGCCAAAAGTTTGGACACACCTTCTCACTCAATGTGTTCCTTTATTTTCATGACTATTTATTTTGTAGATTATCACTGAAGGCATCAAAACTATGAATGAACACATATGGAATTATGTACTTAACAAAAAAGTTACAAGATACAATGCAAACCCTTTGTGTTCTCTCAATGAGCTTCATGAGGTAGTCACCTGAAATGGTTTTCACTTCACAGGTGTGCTTTGTCAGGGTTAATTAGTGGAATTTTTCCCCTTATTAATAAAAAAGCAAAGGGTGGTTACTTTGAATAATCTAAAATATA
Organism: Perca fluviatilis; assembly: GCF_010015445.1. Lineage (NCBI taxonomy): Eukaryota > Metazoa > Chordata > Actinopteri > Perciformes > Percidae > Perca > Perca fluviatilis. The sequence goes on from NC_053115.1 coordinate 40,431,397, forward strand.
AGACATGTTTTCAGTTATTTCACACTTTTTTGTTAAGTACATAATTCCCTATGTGTTCATTCATAGTTTTGATGCCTTCAGTGAGAATCTACAATGTAAATAGTCATGAAAATAAAAATGAAACACATTGAATGAGAAGGTGTGTCCAAACTTTTGGCCTGTACTGTATAAAAATGTATACTGCATGAGAAAAACTGCATGGCATTATTATCAAATGGGAGTGTCTGTAAAGGAGAGACCTGTCGGTACCCATAGAACCCATTTTCATTCAGACATCTTGAGGTCAGAGGTCAAGGGATCCCTTTGAAAATGGCCATGCCAGTTTTTTTTGGAAGAATAGAAAGGAAAGTTTGTGTTCTCCTGTAATTAGTTAGATAAAATCAGTTCTGGATCTTTTATGTATGATTCTCAGCTCAAGGAAACAAGATTGCATTACCGTTGTCACTTAAAGGGATATTTCACCGTTGGAATGATGAATATGAATTTAAATTGGGTCACTTGTAGTAGAAATGTGAATTCTTTTTTTTTTTTTTTTATAATTGGTGCCTTCTAGGCCGAGAAAAGCCAGAAAATTTGTTTTTGGCTCATGTGAATGACAGACACCAAATCCCAGAATGCACTTGCTTCGCTGCTTTAGCGTCTACTCCCAAGCCACACCTACCGGTGACAGACAGTGAGACAGTAACTCAAGTGTGTTTTATTGTCATTTCAACCATATACACGAAACTAATTTTCATCGTGACTGAAGTGGTGTTACACATTTAAAATATATAAAAACGACATTATATAAAAACGACATATGAAACAGGCTACATTTAGTGCACACACATTATAGGCTCCGTAAGGAGTTCAGCTAACACATACTAGCATTAGCGTTTGTGGGGCTGTAATAACACGCAGTATAAACACAGCCGTAAATTTGCGTGGAATGTAGAATGGTCGGCATTTAATGGTCACAAACTCCACCAGCAGTTAGCAGTTAATTGGATACAAGCACCGCATTTCTGCACCAGTCCGTGTTAACACAGCCCACCTCCACTAGTCTTACCCGGCGACAGAGCAGCCAGCCTGGTAGCTGGATAGTCCGGTACACTGTTGTTCAGCCATGTTTCCACACAACAACAAAACAAAGCAGTCTCTGAACTTGCGTTGGGAGTTTCGTTGAAGTTGGATGTAGTCCAGTTTGTTGTAGCAATACGTAGCGCGGCA
>NC_053115.1:40432780-40487780 GCF_010015445.1 Perca fluviatilis
ATACTGCTGTAGTGTCCACTGGACAAAATTAGCGGAAAGGAAAATAGTAAAAGTGCGCCGTAATAGTGCTTTTAAACATTAAAACATGTAAACATGTTCTTGTAGTACAACAAGAACCTGAAAATGAGCATGTAAATATGTCTCCCCTTTAAAAGATAATGTTGAGATACCTGCCAAGGTCAGGGTCGGGTTTGACTTCTCGGCTCTTGTCCATCTCCTCGGCCCAAGTGTCCTTGAGCAAGACACTGAACCCCAATTGTTCCCCGATGGTCAGACAGCCCTTGTATGGTAGCGCCTCTGTCATCGTGTGAATGGATGAATGAAATATATAAACTGGCTTTATTAATATTATCCTGCTGTTTGTAGCTGTTAAAGTCCTAACTGAGCTTGATGTGATGTAATGAAAACCCACTTTTAAGACCAAATCCTTCTGTCAATGAAGCGTAAAAAATTTTAATGTTTTTGTAGCCAAAGCACTATAATGACTTTTTTATTTGATATTTGTGTAATTCACATTAATTAGACAATCATGTTCTGTTTCTTTATTTCTTAAGGTGTTAAGCCAGAGCGCTCTGTCAGTTGAACTCAGACACTATTGTTGGCTGTGATATCAGAATTGTGTATGTACAGTATGTTTTATCTGATTCACTCAGGGCATCGTAATTCTCAGGCAGCTCTTCACCATTATTTCATCTAAATAAAAGATGAAATATGTCAAACTGTATGTTGTGACTGTTGTGGATGGGTTTCTGTGTTCAAACTTTGATAAAGAAACAAACTACAAACATACTTCGATACTACAACATGTGTATCCTGGCTGCTCAACAGGTTTCAGTTTTTAATTAATCCTCCACATTGATCGTTCATAATAAAGTTCCATTCTGATAACTGAAATGACTTTTGGAACTCAATCACTCCATCTATATAAATCTAAATATATATTTACTCAAGCAGCTGGAAGTTAACGTGAATCTGGGAGAGAATCCGTGGAAGAACATGACTTAATACTACAGATGGACTGTAACACTTTCAGATGAAGTTTTTCCATCATCTTTACTTTTTCTAAAAAACTTCTGTCATAGCGTATACCCAACGTTCACTTAAAAAGTGGTATTTACACATCCTTTAAGTCTAACTAATGCTAATGATTCTTTAAAAGCAATAACTGTCTTATGTCAGATTCAGCTGCAGGAGTTTGTCATCATTACAAATACTTCTACCTGAGAAGATCCTCATGGTAGAAGTACATCATACTCTTAGGACTACAAAAGATGGGTGTAACGGTACAGTTTTGCAGGAATGAGCGAGAAGATAAATTGATTAAGAAGACTCCGTGTTCCGGCTGCTGCTGGCACCTTCCCATGTGTTTAACCCTTTTGTAGTCTGGATCCACCGAAGAACATGTCCAGGATAACTGCCTCACATCCACCGTGTGAGGTTTGGTGGATTGTTGTGGACGAGCACACAGAGATACACTGGTAAGATCGTAATGAGGTTTAACTATGTATCAGCTCATTTAAATAGCTCATGTTACTGTAGTGTGTCAACACTACAGGGTGCAAATGTTCCACCAAAAACAAGTTCCAACCCAGAGTTTTTTTCTTTATTCCTATTACTTCATAATCAAATTATCAGAAAGTATTAATCACATTTTAACCCGGCTGCATTTTGCTGCCCACTCAAACAGTATCTCCTTTCTGTGCAACATTTAGTTAATTAACTATTATTCTGAAGAAATTGCACCTGAAACGGTTTTACTTCTGCTGATAAAGTGGTCAGGAGATGAAATATTTCGTGCAACAGTAAAGTTGAAACTGTGCAGGAATTTAAGGCTTTAATTTGAGGCTCTGAGGTTTTTATTGATAACAATATTTAATGTCATGTGAAGATAAAGAGCTTTTGCAGTTTGGACACATTATGAGCAGCTTTGTGCAGAATTCTTTAGTCGTCTTGGTTCTGTGAGGATGACGCTTTTATTCTGAAGGATCTGTGCAGGAAGTGGTGCTGTTGTTACATCAGTACCAAGTAGGATTGGCTCCATCTCCATTAATAGAGACGTTGTGATGTTAAAGTGATGCTTTATCTTTAGGAGACATCGCCAGCGATGGAGCTTCTTCCTCTTCTGTGTCTCTGCCTCCTGACTCGCTCTGGAATCACGTCTGATCAACAAAACAGTAAGGAAAAACTGATTATTACACTGGAGTTATGTATTTGCAATTGTAATTTTTCATTTTATTTAAACGGTTCTGAAGCACCTGTAAACATGCAGAAGTCTGGAAACAGAATTTCAATCATGCTGCTCAGCTGCTGTCACATCAAAATGTTTCCCAATATCAGTCCTTCCAGAATTTCTTTTTGTGATTGTTATGGGGGAAAAATCCTTGATTATTGCGGCACGTTTTTCTTAAAAAATGCGATGGAATATGCGGGTTATTTATGCAATTTTATGCCATGAAATTGAGGGAACTTGCAAAATCTGCGGTGTGAAGAAAAGAGAAAAACAAGTGATTTGATGACACATGTACGTCATTTCATAACGTTCCCATGGCAACAGGGAAAATGACTGTTTTTGTGTGAAGTAAACACATAATTTTTCTTTTCATTTTTCTTCCTGCTAAAATATGTCAATTTTTTGCAACGAAAAATTCGGGGATTATGAAATCAGGCAAGCCCCGCGATATTTTGGCGCGGAAATCGCAATTGGCGGCGAAAGTGCAGCGTATTTGAAAAAAAGCCGGCCCGCACAATGCGGACTTTGGCTGATTATACATTGAATTATGCGATCGCATAATCGCGTTTTTCTGGAGGGACAGTAATATTTAGCACAGATAAAAAAAAATTAATATATTGGATTGATATTTTAATAACTTTAGCTGTAGCATCATTTCTGCTGCCTATATGTGGGTGTCGCGGTCTTTGTTGTGCATTTCCTAGAATCTGTCCATCCACTGCCAACTGTCTGTAGCTTCTTCTTTTTTAAGCTAAAGTAGAAACCAAAATATGACAAGCAGTGATGGAAGAAGTATTCAGATCCTTTACTCAAGTAAACATTTTTACTTGACTGGCAAATCACGCCGTTTGGTCTGTTTGAGTTCCTGTGCATGCCGTTCAGCCTTAAAAACGCAGCTCAATCTTTTCAACGCCTCATGGACTCTGTTTTGCGGGACAAGCCTTTTTTTGTGTACTTGGATGACATCCTGGTAGCAAGTACGTCCAAATCTCAGCACCTCCGCACCCTGTTTGAGCGGCTTATAGCCAACATGGGCTAATTGTCAACCCCGCCAAGTGCCATTTCGGTCTCTCCACCATTGACTTCCTGGAACACAGAGTCACTAAGGACGGCGCAGTCCCTCTCCCATCAAAGGTGGAGGCGGTCACACAGTTCCCACGCCCGCTCACTGTCAAATCCCTGCAGGAGTTCCTCGGCATGGTGAATTTTTACCACCGCTTCATCCCTCGAGCTGCTCAGCTCATTGCACGAGGCCTTGAAAGGTAAACCCAAGCACGCTGTGGACTGGACTGAGAGCAGGGACAAGGTTTTTGCTGCCACTAAGGCAGCCCTGGACGAACGCCACCATGCTGGCGCATCCTTCCCCTGCGGCCTCCATCGCCATCACCTTGGACGCCTCGGACTACGCTGTTGGTGCTGTCTATGAGCAGTGGGTAGACGGGGCCTGGCAGCCGTTGGCTTTCTTTAGCTATCAGTTGCGCCCCAGTGAGCGGAAGTACAGCACTTTCGACCGGGAGTTGCTGGTCTCTACCTCGCCATCAGACACTTTCGTTCCATGGTCGTATTATGTGGTTCGTACTATGGACTTGCAGCACGTTCCGGTAAGAACAACCACGCGTGGACTGCCTGTCACGGGCTGTGGCGGGGCAGTCCATCTTGGTTTGGATTACAACCGCATGGCAACGGATCAGGCCACAGACCCGGACGTACAACTCCTGAGGACCTCAACTACAGGGCTGCAGATTGAGGACGTGGTTTTGGCGATGTCGGCACCACACTCCTGTGTGACTTTTGATGCCATCCATGGTCTCTCCCACCCAGGTTCGAAAGCGTCACAGACTGGTTGCAGCAAGTAGTTTGTTTGGCACGGCCTCAAGAAGGACGTAAGGGACTGGGCTAACACCTGGTTTGAGTGCCAACGGGGCCAAAGTACACCGCCACACTAAAGCCCCGTTAGAGCTGTTCCTGGTTCCAGAGAGGTGTTTTGAACATGTAAACGTGGGTCTGGTGGGTCCCCTGCCCTCCTCTCATGGTTTCACATACCTGGCTCATCTCCAACGAGCCTAATATCTTCTCCAGCCAGAAACGCAAGCATGTAGTCCGCCATTTGTTGTTGTTGTTGTTAAGGGAGACGTCGCCGCGGGATAAGAGGCTTCACCGTCCAAACGAAGACGCAAGGCCCGGCATTTTTTTTTCACCGTGGGACCAGGTTTCAAAAAGTGCATCTTCAGGCCGTGCGCGTTTACAGGACTCATTTGGATGATCGGCCCAAATGATGCAAAACAAGCGTTCCTCGTGGATGGCCCCTCAATTCCAACCAACAGCTGAGACAATCAACTCAGCTGGCACTGTTCTCTCTCCTGCTCTATCTACACACCTGTCTCCACTGCAGCTGATTACAGGCCACGCCCACCTCCACAGGTTATAAACTCTGGAAATATATCCTGAAAACCTAAAATGGGCAAATATGTGGCTGGAGGGCAGTGCAAAGGATTTTCTAAATACAATGCGTGCAAAAGAAGGCCAAAATAACAATATTATTTGTTGTTATAGCTAAATTTGTATGTTTATCACAAAAAACTTCCATATGTCTGTCTTAACATAATTACTCTGCATGTGAACATACTGATTAATACATGATTTTATCTTTCAGGACCAACAGTCATCACAGTGAAAGGAGGGGCTGATGCTGTGTTACCCTGTTCTCTCAGCACCAAGGAGAACATTGAGTTTAAACTGTTTGTCTGGAGGAAAGTTGCCTCAGAAAGATGATGGTCTGAAGGAGGTGTTCCTGTATAACGGAGGCATTCATTACAACAACGGTCGAGATGGTCAGAGTGAAGAGTTCAAAGGTCGAGTCTCTCATTTTCCAGAAGAACTGGAACACGGCAACGCCTCCATAATCATCAGAAATACAAAGATATCTGACAGTGGAGAATACACCTGTCAATTTCCTTGTCTTCAGCCACCCCAAATATTCTACATTAAGCTTGTTGTTGGTGAGTATTTGCATTATGTCCTCTTTTTTTAAACATTGAAATATGTCTGCAAGATAATACAATTTATTTTGAAGTGTCTGTAAAGGGGCTAATATTTCACAAGCACTAATGTTTTGTTTTACCTTTTTAGATCCTGTCTTAAAAGACAGAAGAAGGGAAAACAGCCCAGGTGAGTCCTGATTTTAATAACGTTACTCTCTACTTCTCACATGTATGTGATCACAGGCCTGATATGATTCAAAAACACGTTAAATCTGGGGATCATACCGTGACATTTAACACCAAACATATTTTATTTCATTGTAACTGTTTTTCAAGTTGATAATCCTTCACAAGCACTAACTAATGTTCTGTTTAGCCTGTTCTCTTAGGGCTCATTTTGATCATGTATATTTCTGTCTCTTAATACTGAAACATTTTAATCTGTATAATACCAGGACCGTGTGTGTGTGTGTGTGTGTGTGTGTGTGTGTGTGTGTGTGTGTGTGTGTGTGTGTGTGTGTGTGTGTGTGTGTGTGTGTGTGTGTGTGTGTGTGTGTGTGTGTGTGTGTGTGTGTGTGCAACAAGTACAGTAAAGCGCTGTGCATAAGCCAGGGCATTTCACTAATTTGCTGTTAAAATAACAATGAAATGCTGGCGCTATTGACTTTAGACCAGGTTTTTGTTGGTCACTGGTGCGATCACTTCCCACTGCCTCAAGATAGCAATACGCCCAGAATGCACCTCAACACACCTCCCTGTAAGACCAGCACGCCTATGGGCCACAGATGGGCGCAGGTGCATTTGCTGTTTAAACGACGCGGGCGCTGGACAGGAAACTGACAACTGCGTCTGTCTTAAACTAGCAAAGACATTTGCGTTGGGCTTTGCACTACACTGCACAGGGTTTAAAATAGGACCCATAGTATCAAAACACAAGTTATTAAATATTACACCATAGAGAAAATAATACCAGATCTTGTTTTCCTTCATCACTTTACAATCTGAAGGTCAGCTCTGATTCTGAGACTCTTTTCTCTACAGTTAGTTTCTTCTTTCCAGTTGAGATGAAAACACGCAGAAAACAAAGTCTGTAGTGTTTTCTGCTCTAATTCCCAAAATACTTTAGGAATGAAAAGGTTTCTGATTCTTACATACAGCTGAGATCGTTGTTAGGAATATTAACACAAACTAACTACTACATGTATCTGTGGAGTAGCTGATTGTTCTCTTTGGAAAACACTACATAAGACCTGTTAAATACAGTTAAGTTATATGTTACAAAATAATCTAATATTTCTCAAAGTTATGTCAATAATAATGTTACACTTAATGGCCAAGTTATGTCTGTTAAGCATCATATTACCGCGTCTAAACAGCATGAATACATTTTACTCTTAAACTAAAATATTCTGCATACAGCATCTAGAAAGACAACCAAAGCAGAACCTTCCGCACATTTACAACGTGTTACTAACTTAGTTTAATATTTCACCTGATCCATTAAAACTGATTTCTTGTAAGTTTTGCTGCAGCTTGTGATGCTGAAATAATTTCCATGTTTGTATTGTTGATGTTCTTCTCTGATTGGACGCAGCTACAGATGAAACTAATTATAAGTTACTTTATAATTTAGTAAAACTTCACACAAAGTAAAAGATTTGTAAACAGCTGTTACAACCTGATCCTGAGGATCAACATGAAAACACCTCATGAGGCTGATTTAGGGACTAAAGTCAAAGAATCAGAGACATTTCTGTTCCACAAGTGAAAAAATAAAACAGGGTGTAACACATTAATGTAACAGTGTTTCTACCAAAATATACTGAGGCTCTGAAATCTGTTCATCTGTAATCAGATAGATTAATAAGAGTGTAAGTCCATGTCCATTTGTCTAGCGCCCTTTATATAGAGAGTGTGGCCAACTAGGGAATTGAATTTTCTGAGCTATCCCGTTATGAGATTGGTTCCGAGGTGGTCACGTGTTTCGTGGACTCAATGTTGGATACCAACATATTATCATTATTTAAAAAATGACATAAATCACTGAAAGAAATGCCCAACTGTTGTGCATTTGGCTGCAATGAAAGACAGGAAAGTGGCAAAAGATTTCACAAGTCCCCCTGTGAACCAAAAAGGCGAAAAGTATGGGAGCTGTTCATTATTGTGTGAGGTAAATGTCAATTTCTCTATTGTAACAAATTACATAGGACAAATATAGTAATACCATCGTTAATGTGTACCATGCTGTCAAAAAAGTTGTAACACTGCTTTAGAAATGAATGAAGTTTGAAGTTAGCCTTATGCTAGCGTTAGCTTTTTCGCTAGCACTCCATGTACCTAAATTAGGGTGACCAAACGTCCCCGGTTTCGGTGACCTGTCTCTGGCTGGAGCTGCCCCCAAAATGTCCCCGGTTTTCACTGTGACTGACAGACCCGAAATTGGAATGAAATAGTCATGCACCCTTCAGGCACAGGCTCAAGACAGCCAGAACAAGCCTCAGAGCTCAGAGATGTTCTACAATGCCCATATTTTACGATGCTAAAATTAGTGTTTATTTACATGGAGTCTGGTGGGTTTAGCGAACGCAATTTCGCAGACTTTTATTTACAAAAAAGGATCTTACTCTATAACAGAAAGGTCGACCTCCTTAGGAATCCTTTCCATAATGTTGTCAGACACTTAGAATATAAATCTGAGCCTGTCAGAGACAAAATGAGCACTTTTATGAACGTAAATACAAGCTGGACAATTGACGTCCTTTTAACTTACATTGTAGCTTGTTTCACCGTTGCCGACTGCAGCGATCTGGTTTAATACTGGACCAATGTCAAAGGAAAATATTTCCTCAATAGTTTTAATTGTGTCCGATACTCAATGAGCTGTTGCAGAAACAAGCCCAGCGTGAAGCAATAAAGCAAAAGCTATCAGAGTAATGTAGTGCAGTAAACATTACAACATTTCCCTCGGGGTGTAGTGGAGTACAAGCATGAAGTAGCAGCAGGGGCGATTCTAGGATCAGACCTTTAGGGGGGCTCAGCCCCTAATGAGAATGTGACGCGGAAATCTGTGCCATGAAAGAGATGGTTCCTGGTAATAATTTAATACCATGGAGGCAAATAAAGTTTTTACTGGACAATGTAAACTTGTTATTAGGACTCGTTGCTCTGCAGTGAGGGTCCCAGATGATAAACATGTTCTTTACACTTCATTCACTGCAGCAGAGTGTTGGTTCATTAAAAGAAGAACTAACTGAAAACACAGCATTAGGTTTTAGACTCAAAGAAAATGAAGATGAAAACAACAGTTAAACTTTCCTCATTCTGGTTTCTAACTCTGGTCAGGAATCCTCCTCTTCTGTCTGAGTCTGAAACCAGGTGTTCACTAGTGTTCACCACTCACATTCACTAACATTTGGCTTGTTATTAGTATTAAATGTTTAAATGTGGTGCTGTGCATCTCACTAAAGCATGTAGGCTGATTCAACCAATCACAGGTGCTGTATGATTGAAGCACAGAGGACACAAAATGGCTTCATGGTGTGATTTAGCTAGATGGATAGAGGGTAAAATGTTAAGACTTGTACATTGTCTTTACTGTAAATGTGTTTCTGTTATGATATGAGTCAGGAACAGTGTTTGCAGTTGTAAATAGTTACCAAATGTTCGGTTGAAGAGAAGTTAAATGTGTGTGACAAATCATGACCTATCAACGAATGCAGGGATGTGCAACGATGGCTTATGCTGCAGCCTAAGCGCACTACCCACATTCAATTTCTTTCATTTTTTCCACAATGCCTGATTTGGATATTGGATATTATAGTACAGCTGCACTCGGTACCTCAAACGGCAGTTTCACTACGGTGCAAGGCTTTTTCCCCACAAGACTTTTTGACTGAAATCTGTGAGGCTAAAATGAACCGAACAATACATACATGCCCTGAACCGTGACTAGCAGCCCGAATGGTTCCATCCCTATACACTGAAAAAAAAGAACAACTAATCAAATATTCATATTGAACAGCCAAATCTGATTTGACTAACAAAATTCTGAGTCAATTACAGTCGTGAGCAATTACATGTATACTTGTGCGCTGGTGTGTCTTCGTCAATCTGCAATTACACCATCAAACGCTGGATTTGATCTCCCTGTGCTTTACGCTGAGTTTTCACAGACAGCTTCAATAACAGAAGAACGGAGAAGTTCAGTTCATTTTGAATTCAGTTGACTCTAATCAACTTTGGTGAATGTTAGCAGAGTTGCAGTTGAGAAAAGCTCCCTGTGAAACCCCCCAGGACCTATACACATGCATTCATGGAGAGGAAGTGTCAGAGCAAAGGAGTTGCCCATGGACATGTACCCCAAGCAGTTGGGGGTCCGGTGCCTTGTTTAGGAGGTGAACTGGCTCCTCTGGAGATACCAGTCCATAGTCTGTACTTGGTCCATACCGGGACTTGAACCGGCGACCCTCCTACGCCAAGTCCGTACAGACTGAGCTACTGTCTCTCAAAGATAAAGATCACATCAAGCTTCACATAAAGTGCTGGACAGATCTTTAAACTGCATTTGAACTACACTGTTAAATCTGAGACTGGCTTCTTTTTCTCCATCACATTTAGAATTCTGTTCACTCAACAGGAAACTAAGTTCAGGTGTTTTTCTCAGTGTTTCCTCTCTGCCAAGATGATGATTAATATTTCACAAGCACTCTAACATATTTTTTTTTTTTTTTCTTTTAGTTAAAGGACCAGAGAAAACCTCAGGTGAGTCCTGATTTTGATGCCGTCACTGATCTCTACATCAACAAGTATGTGATGTAACTCTTTACTGATCATTTTTCAGGTTACTTTATTTGTACCCGTAGGTAGATTTGTTCTGCAGCAAGAGTATGACATCAATCATGACACACAACTACGAAAACACACCAAGAACTGACACAAGTCCTCTACTACTACTCTAATCTAATACAAATAGAAATACTCAAGGTTCCACCAATTAAGGACGGAGGGAGGGGGGGGGGGGGGGGGGGGGGGGGGGGGGGGGGGGGGGAGAAATGGCCGACTCTGATTGGTTTACTAACAACGACACAGCTGGATCTGATTACTACTGACAAGTGACGTACCATGAAACAGCTGATCATTATGAGTGATGGAAAAGATATATGAAGTCTTCCTTTTAGAATTTACGCTGAGCTTCATTTAAATATGTAGAAATGTAATTTAGAGCATTATTGATTGGTTTCTGTCAGTTTGTCTGGGAATGTTGTCTTTACTACCGCATTGCATTGTGGGATACTTATGCAGGCGTAGTGTCCAGTGTTTGCATCATACTGTAATATTTCACCGAGCAGGAGGAAACTGTCCAGAAGATCAGAGCTAACATCTCTGTTTCTGGTCACATTCATCCTACGGCTGGTTTTATCTGCAAAGAGTTTTAGAGTTCAGGTTTCAGGAGAATGCACCTTCAGTTGTTCTCTTTGTGTAGACTGTGATGTTCAATCTGCTGTATATGATCTGTGTTCCATTCTGAGTCTTATATTAACTTTCTATCTTCTGTTTCAGGGTCTCCCAATGTTGGAGCGGTTGTAGCATTGATTTTTTTATTTATTGCATGGATTGGAATCATTGTTGCTTCAGCAGTTTTTGTTGTTGATGTTATTCTTCAAGTTAGGCGTCTAGACAATAAAGAAGGTAAGTTTAATAAAATATTGTATCAACATATTCATGATGAGCAGACAACACAACACATTATTTATATATGTATGTCATGTTTAGAGTCTTTGAGGTTGTTTTATCTTCAGTCATTAATCATTGTGTTTGTATTTATACCAGAGTAGGATCAAGTCAGTTAGGTTTTACTTCTTAACTTGTTTTCCTTACTGCAGGATCACAAGACCCAGGAAACCCACCTAGGTAAGGAAAAAGTACATTTTTATTGTACATATTTTATTAGATATTGTTTTAAATTTAGTCTTCTAATGTCTGTCTTATAATCAGGAAACCAGATACATGTGACCTCACTATGTAATCCCACTGTGGGATCCAGATCATTTACAGGTCCCACACACTTTCCCTTTGCTTTCTAGTTCTGTAAGTTTAGTAACATTCACTATCAATCATGTATCAAGATGGGTGTTTATGTTGTCATATAGTGCATCATGTTTTAAGTACAAATTAGGCCCAGCACACTTAGAGAGGAGACTCTTCTCTCTGTGTAAGAGAGACAGGTCAAAGCTGAGATAGGCATATTAGGATATGTATACAACTATAAAAACTAAATAGTGTCTGGCTCTCTTTCAAGGGAATATGATCAATGGCAATTTACGTAACCTCAAAGTGTTTTACATTAAAAACAAAAATAAGAATACAGTACAAGCAACACACACACACACACCAAAAGATTGAGAGAATATTAAAGTATTAAAGTTTTGAGTTTGTTTTCTGATTCAGGGAACAGCTTGAAAAGCTCAACCAGATGACCGTAAAGGCCTGATGACAAAGATCACAGGTATTGCAACATGTATAGTCTCTTCCACTTTATTAAATAATTGCAACATTTAAACAGATTTTTATGTATTACTGTATGACAGATCAATTATGCTCCTGTCCACTGACATGGTTTTAAAGTTATTGTTATCCAATTTTTGCTCTCCAAATCTTTTAAAAATGCACATATTTAGATCAGGGAAATCCTTTTTCTTTGTTTTCCAATACGCTTAGTCTTTGGACCTCTGTATTTCTTTAACCCTGTGTACGCCCATGCAGTAGGAGATTGAATTTAAAAATATAATCATTTCAAAGCCATTTTTACATGTTAGAAACAGGATTTAAGTGTGTGTGTGTGTGTGTTAATGTGTCCTACTAACACCGCCCAAAATGCCGTATAAAAAGGTAGTCCTATGAAAATGACAGTCAGTTGTTTATATCAGGTGACTTTGCCTGAAGTCCGTTGATGAGTCCAGGACAGCTGGTTGACTTGTAAACATGTGATTGTTTCAGATAAATCTGCATGGAGGGAACTTCTCCAATCTCCGTGTCTTCGTGGACTCCTCGTCTGACAATTTCTTCTGTACTGAGGCCGCTGTGAGGTCTCACACACTCAGCAAGGAAATGACTTTACTTTCAGTTTCATAAATAGGACCTATAAATTTAATTAAATAAGTAAGAGTGAAAACCACCCCACCTGCAGAAGTGACTCCAATGTTAGTAAAGTAACTAGAAGTTTGACCATGAAGTGACCAAAACATTATTACCACAGAATCTGAAATTCAAAAGGCAGCTGGTGAAGAACGGACTGTTTGTGTTCTCCTGGAATTAGTTAGATAAAGTCAGTCAATATAGAATCTGTGTTTTGTTTTTTTAAATAACTACATTTTGTTTATGATCCTCAGCTAAAGGAAACAAGACTGCATCAGTGTTGTCACTTAATTTTAAAGGGTACATATAATGAAAAACTCTCATTTTCAGTCATGGTGCACAAACATTTGAGTATCTGGAGGGCCGACCAACCCAAAACCTGAAATCAAACAACCCAGCCAGTTCTTTGTGGGCATCCTCAATCTGATGTAATTCAACAAGCCATTCAGATTCAGCTCCTCTTCCTATGTCACATGCAGGCTCATTAGAATATACTGCTCCTCATCTCCACCATGGATGTATTATAAGATATTTCCATTTCAGCACCCTTTATCATCATGAGCGGCCTCGTAAAGCCAGGAAGGTAATCATATACAGGAAGATAATCATATACAGGAAGGTAATCATATACAGGAAGGTAATCATATACAGGAAGATAATCATATACAGGAAGGTAATCATATACAGGAAGGCCACAGCACAGCCGCATACTTTACAAAATGGAACAGATTTCAAAATAAAACACCCAGGATTATGGTGATTTTGGATGTTTTGACTTCACACACACACACAGAGAGAGAGAGAGAAGAGAGAGAGAGAATTGGCAGAAAAGAAAATAGTAAAGTAAGTAATAGTGTTTTTTGAACATTAAAACATGTACAATACAAGTTAGAACCTGAAAATGAGCATAATATGTCTCCTTTAAAAGATAATGTTGATATACCTGCTGTCAGGGTCGGTGGTTTGATCCCCGGCTCTTCTTGTCCACTTGTCCAAGTGTCCTTGAGCAAGACACTGAACCCCAAATTGTTCCCGATGGTCAGACAGCTCCTTGCATGGTAGCTCACTGTCATCGGGGTGTGAATGGATGAATGATATATAAACTGCTTTATTAATATTATTAATATTATTATTACTGCTGCTTGTAGTTGTTAAAAGTCCTAACTGAGCTAGATGTGATGGGCATTAGAAAACAGAACATTTAAGACCAGAGCCTGCTGTCACGATGTAAAAGAAATGTGATGTTTATTGTAGCCAAAGTAAAATCTAATGTGACTTATTTTTTTATTTGGATATTTGTGTAATTGACATTGCTTAGGACAATCATGTTGTGCTTCTTTTTATGTCTTAAGGTGCTAAGCCAAGAGTTTGTCAGGTTGAACTAGACACTGTTGTTGGCTGTGATATCAGAATTGTGTATGTACAGTATGTTTTATCTGATGCACTCTCAGGGCATCATGTAATTTCAGGCAGCTCTTCATCATTTCTATCTAAATAAAAGATGAAATATGTCTAACTGTATGTTGTGACTGTTGTGGATGTTTCTGTGTTCAAACTTTGGTAAAAGAAACAAAATACAAACATACTTCCAATACTACAACATGTATACTGGCTGCTCGACAGGTTTCAGTTTTTTTAAATTTGGAGGGAGAAGTGATCAGAGCAGACCTCTGTGCTCTACTTCTACTGGATAGTCGCGTCACGTTCAACGGTTTCATTTGCATAAAGCTGGGCATCGGCCAGCTTTTTGAGGCGCTACATTTTCTTGCTTGAATATCGACTATGACTGTTAGTGCTAAAAACAAACTGAGACAACCAATATAAAGAGCAGAACATACACTTTCAAATGATAATTTGGTTATACATGTAATCTGAGGTAAAGGCTAAATAAATAAACTACACTAACAATTCTGTTTGCATCCAATACACCATTGTAATAGCCTAATTTAAAACATGTTTAATTTCAAATGAATAGGCTATATAATATCTATAATTAGCAATAATAGGCTAATCAGTGTCATAGGTAACTTGGTAGCTCATCGTAGATACATATCATGTCAACATTATAGTTATGTCAGATTCAGTAGAAGCAGATTAACATTGTGAAAACACATGGCCCTCAGTTTCAGAAAGTGTCCCACCAGGGAGTAGAGTAGCAACAGACCCCTCATCCCCCTCTTTGGATTTGAGACAAGGTGAGCTTATATCAAAATTAAAGCAAACTAGAGCTGCAACGATTAATCGATTAGTTGTCAACTTTTAAATTAATCGCCAACTATTTTGATAATCGATTAGTCGGTTTGAGTCACTTTTTTTTTAAGACAAAAGTAAAAATTCTTTGATTCCAGCTTGTTAAATGTGAATAATGTTCTAGTGTCTTCTCTCCTCTGTGACATTAAACTGAATATCTTTGAGTTGTGGACAAAACAAGACCTTTGAGGAAGTCATCTTGGGCTTTTTGGGAAAAACTGATCCACATTTTTCACAATTTTCTGACATTTTATAGCCCAAACAACTAATCGATTAATCGAGAAAATAATCAACAGATTAATCGACTATGAAAATAATCGTTAGTTGCAGCCCTAAAGCAAACCATGTTTAGCCATTTTGACTGAAAGGTGTTAAGTAACACTAACATCTTAGTGTGTTTTATTATATTAGGTTACAATTAGGATGAGAGGTTAACATCAAATGTATCCTTCATAGAGAAAGATGATAGAGAAGATGTGATTGAGGATGAAGGGAGTGAAGACAGCAGGGAGCTCTGAGCACAGTGTGGAAATGAGAGATGAGGAACTGGAAAGTAGGCAGAGCAGTGCAGACCAGTTTTTGCCAGAGGATCCAGGACTATGGCCAGATAAATTAACAGATGATCAGAGAGACACCATACTACACAGGCTGGCAAGTAAAGGTCCAGAGAAAACAAACAAAATGTAGTAACCACAGTAAAATAGGCTAGAGAATGTTGAGAAAGGAGGTTTGAAATGTGTGTTATCAGGCTACTCCAAGCATTACAGTTAATAGTTATTACCCTATAAACATCTAGGCCTACAGATTCATGTGTAAAGAGGCCTGATTATTATTTATTTATTGTTTTGGGGGGAGGGGGTTTGAGGAACATGGGGGCCTATCAGGACTGCCTATGTATATGGCCCAGGGTCTTGTGCTACGCCCCTGACAGACACGGAGCTGCTGCAGCGTGCCTTCCGTGGACGTGCTCTGCTGTGGGCATGCTGCGGCAGATGTGTCCCTATTTCTGCGTAGTTCTGTGTTTCCACCTCCGATGTAGAGCAGCGTAGCCTACAGCCACTTCCCGAAACTGTCTCATTCAGAGACCAGCGTCCCAAGCGGGGCTCTCTGTCTGTCAGCAGGTCTGAGATCTACCATATCAGCAGAGCAATATACGTACTGCACAGCAGACTATGGTGCAGGTGGATTTTTTTCCGAAATATAGTGACTTTATTCTTGTAATAGCTTATTGTATTATCACTTTACTTTTTCTACAAAATATCACGACTCCTCCAAACCTCAGAGAACACAGATGAGATGAGATATATTTTAAATGTGCACAAAGTTTTGAACATGAGCAGAAATCTTGCTCAAACACATCTGAAATATTACAGTCCAGGGGTTTATTAAAAACTCAATCTCGCCTAGAGCAACCAAAGGGGCTAGAACCGCCCTGGGTGTAACAGTACAGTTTGCAGGAATGAGCGAGCAGATAAATTGACTAAGAAGACTCTGTGTTCCGGCTGCTGCTGGTACCTTCCCATGTGTTTAACCCTTTTGCTAGTCTGGATCCACGGAAGAACATGTCCAGGATAACTGCCTCACATCCACCGTGTGAGGTGTGTGGGATTGCTGTGGGACGAAGTACACACAGAGATACACTGGTAAGATCTAATGAGGTTTAACTATGTATCAGCTCATTTAAATAGCTCATGTTACTGTAGTGTGTCAACACTACAGGGGGTGCAAATGTTCCACCAAAACAAGTTCCAAACCCGAGATTTTTTCTCCTATCCCTATTACTTCATAATTAAATTATCAGAAAGTATTAATCACACTTTACCTGGTTGGTGATCCAAAATGGCTGCATTTTGCTGCCCACTCATACAGTATCTCCTTTCTGTGCAACATTTAGTTAATTAACTTTTATTCAGAAGAAATTGCACCTGAAACGGTTTTACTTCTGCTGTATAAAGTGGTCAGGAGATGAAGACATTTGTGCAACAGTAAAGTTCAAACTGTGCAGTGAATTTAAGGCTTAATTTGAGGCTCTGAGGTTTTATTTAATAACAATATTTATGTCAGTGAAGATAAAGAGCTTTCTGCAGTTTGCACACATTACGCGGCAGCTTTTGTGCAGAATTCCTGAGTCGTCATAGTTTTGTCCAGATGACGCTTTTAGTCTGAAGGATCTGTGCAGGAAGTGGTGCTGTTGTTACATCAGTACCAAGTAGGATTGGCTCCATCTCTGTTATTAGAGTTGTTGTGATGTTAAAGGGATGTCTGATCTTTAGGAGAACGCCAGCGCGGTGGAGCTTCTTCCTCTTCTGTGTCTCTGCCTCCTGACTCGCTCCGGGAATACGTCTGCTCAACATAACAGTAAGAAAACTGATCATTACACAGAGTTATGTATTTGAAAATGTAATTGTTACAATAATGATAAGCTAAAGTAGAAACCAAAATATGACATCACATACATAACATAAATGGTAAAAAAAAAGATGAAGAAAATAGAGTTATATTTTTTCCAAATGTAATTTTATTTAATATAATTGTTGGTAATATCTGTAAACATGCAGAGGTCTGGAAACATTATTAATCAGGCTGCTCAGCTGCTGGACATACACAAGCTCTCTCTTGTATGCTCTTTAATACCATGACAACAAAGTTGTAACCATCAGCCCAAAATTAGTCCAAAACAAGGCTACAGTACTAACGGCCGTCTGCTCTTCATTATCTGTATTTTGCCCAGTAGGCCTAATTGTTTCGGAAAGACGGCGATTCCACTGTAGAAACAGGTAACAGTTCCTCCACTATGTATGCTGCCACAAGCCCATTTATCTCTGCTGTGTTTACCTACCTGTTGTTAAAACCAAGTCTTGCTGCTGGACTGGTGTGGGGGACGTGCCAAGGCACTTCTCCCCCAAACCTGTTTGAGTCGTGAATCACTCGGATCTTTCACCCGAGTCTTTAAAGTCTCTAGTATCATTAATCGGATCAGTTGAGTCCGACTACAATTCAATCTAACATGATAACAGCGCCGCACACAAACCTCTTGCAACATTAGCTACTACTAGTCCTAGCCATCTTAGCAGCCAAAGGCTTTATAACTTCCAATTACGTAGGCAACCACAACTCCACTCTAGCGACTGAGTGAGCAGAGAGACAGTCCGAGATAACAGGTTATAGGAACTATAATGTTTGATCTGAAGCACTTACATTGCCTTGTTCCTGAAAGGTGCTATAGAAATAAAGGTGCCTTAACCTTCGACCTCCAGCCTGTCACCAGAGCCTAGCAACGCTTTTGTCTTGTGCCTGGGTCATAGAGAACACTGTGGTCCCTGTCTGTCTAGGAAGTGACATTGACTGCCATGCCATCTAGCCATTAAGTTATATGGCAGCAAACGCTGTCTGCGTTTTTGAAAACTGTAGCCACACTTGTGTGCGCTTTACTGGCATTGTAGTGTTAAACTGCAAAGGCGAGGTATCTTTTGCTCCGTCTGCAGTGCACCTCTTGTGTGTGTGTGTTGTTGTATATAGTTGTAAATGTTTAAGTTGTTGTATATAGTTGTAGATATGAGAATGTTGTTTGAATTAATGTTTTGCTTCATGTATACAGTTGTCAATATATGAATAAATATTTTTTTGTAACCAAGATGAATGTTTTTGTAGAGCTTGGAATACCTAACCACAAAACGTAAATAAGGGTGAAGATATTGTTCAATACATTGTTCTAGGCTTCACATGCTAGTTATTAGTTACTTACCAATTTTTTTCTACTGCAGTCTAAAGAACAATACGTTTTTTTTTTAAATGGACATAGACAGTTTATATTGAATAATTAAAAAACGGGCAAAGACAAAACCAGTTACATTTAATTTACTTTATTTATTTTTTTTCCGCCAACCTCTCCAAACAGTAAAAAAAAAACATTTTGGCCTCAGCCTCTGCTTCCCTCCTCTCATCTGCCTCTCTCTGATATTTTATGTCCTGCTTGATGAGTTGGAGGAATGGATCCACTCTCCTCCTCCTCCTCCTCCTCCTCCTCCTCCTCCTTCCTCCTCCTCCTCCTCCTCCTCCTCCTCCTCCTCCTCCCTCCTCCTCATCAATCCCTTCCTCTACCTCTTGTGCAGTGCATGGCCCTGGTTTGTCCTCTTGGATCGAGGCAACAAGGCAGGGGCGGGACTGCCGCAGACTGCCCTAATGCCTCGTCCATGAGGGCCAACCAGGGGCCAAGTTGCCTGCCAGGACACTTGCATTCCTAAACAGTGAAGATCAAAAGGTTGTTGTGATGATGTATTACTACTACTATAGTACACATCACTACATCTAAACTTACTGTCAGCAGGCTCAAGTCTGTCAGGTTAACATCCAAGGCTTACTTCAAAAATCACAAGTTACATTAAGATGTGCATAACAATTATGTCCATACATTAATACCCCACAAGTAAATATCTCCCACTTCGTTTTAGGTTGTCCCACTTCTTCTTGGCCTGGGCGTGGGAGACCCTCCCTCCGATCCCCATCGCTCCCAAAATAAGACTATGTGAATGAGGGGGGGAATAAAAAGCAGATTACACAGCTATTACTTGTGAACATTAAACAATAGCTTCTCACCGATATCCGTTGGCAGCGGTGTCCCTCCCCCTGGTAAACAGCTGCTTGCTGCCTACACGTAGACGTATGAACGTCTCCGTTTGTTCCTTAGTCCCTGTCAGAAAAGACGAGAAAGCTATCAGTATAACGTTGTGGATGGTATAATGTTAACGTTACATTAGTTTGATGTAGCATCCTCGAAATTCTGGCTTCCAAGAATCCTTCCTAGACATTGACAAACACCTAGTAGTGTCTTATGAATCCTGAAAAGTCTAAAGAGTTTAAAATTAGGGCAGCCTAACTTGCCTAAGTAATTACTTTGCAGAAGATGAAAAGAACAGGCTTCATAATAGGTTACAGGTTTTTACAACTACTTACACACAAAATCTTTACATATCAACCAATTTTTTGAAACCTCTCATTTAAAGAGCAAAAGTACACACCAAATCTCCAAGACCATGAGCTATTTCTCAGCCGTTTTCTATTGCATAAAACACACTACACATGCTTCTCTACCTAAGACACAAAAATCTGACAGGAATCTGACTTGCTGTCCTTTTCCAAACACAACCAATCAAAATGATACACTTTTTCACCAGGTCACACACACACACTCCTCATCACTGCTTTTTAGTATAGGCCTATAAATAGGTCAAAGGTCAGATTACCTGCTTCGACCAGTGGATGCCAACAATAGACAGAGAGCAAGGGGAGTAAGAGGGAGAGGCAGGGGACGACAACCAGAGCTGCATCTCATGTTGCTTAAATTGCCTCCTGGAGTCCTCCACTTGCCTCCCTTCCTCGCGTCTTAGTCCCTCCCACCGAGGAGTCACGGGAGAGATCTGCACAGCTTCAGGGAAGGCTGATATCGGCTATATCTCCGAGGCGTTCCCTCCTCGAAGCTCGCTCCTCGGCCCTCAGGACAGAAATAAGAGCTTTGAGACGGCCTTCACTGAGGAGGGACGGAACAACTTCCGGTTCAGCCGAGGACAGAGGAGTCGAGGAGCTATCAAATAAGGGACGTGGGATGTACCTCAGGACAAGTTCATGGAGGAAGAGTTGGAAGAGGAGGAGGAGGAAGAAGAGGAAAAGGGCAGAGAAAAGATCAGATGTTTGGATCAGGGCCACACTTACTGATCACTGGTTATTCACCCCCACCCACCCCATAAGAACGCACACACACACACACACACACACACACACACACACACACACACACAACACACACACCTATGTGCGAATGGTTCCTGTAATATGTAAAAGTTCTTTTAGTAGGCTACTTGTTAAAACTAGAAAAGCACTGTATAAATACAGATTGAAAAAGTGTAAACGATGAGGCTCCAGCAGTAGTATCAGATCTGTCAGTCATTGGGAAAGAGCGCCACCTGCCCATTGACACCTCGTTGTGGCCGAACATGGTAATGCAGGCCGGCATCATGGCGCTTTAGATGAGGGTTCGATTCTAAGCGAGTAGAGGCCACATTAAAAAATAACAAAACGACAACACAATCTAATGGGCTCGTATTTTCAGCAGACAAAATAACTGAGAAAGTACTACAGTGGCAGCCGTGGCTAGAGGAAATGTGATTTAGCTTAGATCCCAACTCACCATGACCATATATATACCTGATTAAAGTTCCCATTTTATGGATGAGCCATGAGAATTCGCATACAGGCGTTACCCACAATTCCAATGGGCATGGTCAGCCAAATCAACGGCAATAATTTCAAAACTAAAGCAATTTAAAATCTCAACTCAGTGTCTGCAGTGACTATGAGATAGAGAGAGTGTGGCCGACATGAGAATGAACAGAGAGTATGTCCTACATGGGAATGAATAGAAAAAACAAATATACACCCTCAGTGAAACAAGTGAGAGATTGGAGGCCTTTAAATACAGCTCGATTCCACTTCAATAATTGTAGGTGGCGGTGTGGATGCGATACTGTGAAGCTGGAAGTTGTAGCTTCTGAGGTGGGCGTTGTTAAAGCGTTGTAGGACTTGATACTACATCGCTATATCTCTCCTAACCCCGGCTATCTTGGCTGTATGGAGCTATTTCTGGAAGCTGAGTCTCAAATCCGCCACGCTACGTGTATTTTTAATTGCTCTTCTTCATAGTTTTTTAAGCTTTTACATGACTCTTTTAATGACATTTGGCAGATAATGCCGATAATAGGCTACCTAGTTTAATTATCTGGTGTCTTTTGGGAGACTTACAGTGGTCTCACTTCATGTCTAAATAGTCTAAATAGTTTAAAATTAGGGTAGCCTAATAAAGTATTACTTTCCAGGATATAAAAAAAACAGGCTTCAGTGGGGAAAAAGGCAGTGCAAGATCTTTAAACCCCATCAAATCTTCCTTTAATAAAGTAAAATTCCTTCAGGAGTAGTTTAAGAAACGTTCTTGAAATTATTGGATGATAATCACCATCACCTCCCCCGACATCTGTCCCTCTGAAGTGGATGAATTCACACAGGCGCTAAACTGATTCCCATTCATTTCCTATGCTACTGCTAAACCAGTACGGATGTAATATACATTTGGCCGCTGGCATGCGCACTGGAGTCGTTTTGCTCCCTGGAGCAGTTTAGCGGCGAGTGAAGACGATTGCTTCCGACCCCTCAGTGCTCGTCTGGACGGTGGATTGACAGCACCCACCGATTAAGCTCCGCTGAACATTACGCTAAACGGTAATATTATAATAATAATAATAATGTTATATTTAGATGAATGAAAAAATGTTAAATGAACAAACGTGTAATGGAATTTGATGTTGGCCCTGTCTGACGTTTTCTATTTTAACGTAACGTGAATGTTAAAGTTAGTCACTCTTCTGCTAAGTTTATTGTGTCGAACGGCTTCATGTCAACGCCACTTTCGGATGGATATTAGCTACATGTTAACTAGCTAACGTTAATGTCACGTTAACCTTAAACCGTGGCTTGATTCATGTGTTAGTTTATTGTCCATTTGTTTTCGTGGTGAGTGGAAATTGACATTTTATTAAGTCGAAAGCATCATTGTGTGAGTTAACGTTAATGCTCATTCAAGTCATTTTCATCATTTAAACTGAAACGCTACGTAAACGTTACCGTTTAGCTTTAACGTTACCAGCCGGTTAAGATTTGATATACTCTGGATACTAACGTTAGCTAACGTAGTTAGCTACATACACACATTGCAAGAATGACAAACTATGAATGAATATTCTTACTTTGAGTTATGTAAATGCGTCATGTTTTCTTCACACTCAACGTTACTTTGACTGCCATCAGTCTCCGTTGTATTTCTGAAGCTAAAACATGTCTTTGGTTTTCTGGCAGTTTTACATTTAGTGTTTAGATCCAGTGGTGAAATATAACTAAGTCACGTTAGCCTATATTTACTTAAGTAGGCTACTGTAATGTAACGTCACTGCTTCTCATACTCTAATGTCACACATCTCAGAGGGATATGTACTTTGTAATTGCTCTACTTTTTTTTTTTGACAGCTTTATTTACAAGTTACTTTGCAAGTTATTATTAAAGGGATACTTCACCGATTTAGCATTCAGCTTTGTATCAGTAGAAACCCGATAGTATTTCTGAATGACCGTGCCTCCCTCCCTCATGTCCCCCTGAGACGAGAGATTTCTGCATTTGGGGCCTGGAAAAAATCTTCCGATGACGTAAAATGACGATTTTTGCGTCATTGGAAGATTTTTGGGCCAGTGTCAGTACCCGATCCGTTCCACCTGCACAATCCGTTCTGCGCATGTGCAAGATGACACGTATGCCATGACGTAGGTGCAGATGATAATGCTGCGTTCATTCCACCACCACCTTGGAATAACGGCACCGCTTCCACCTGCACGATCCGTTCTGCGCATGCGCAAGATGTTCACACGCTAGCCTCCAGCTAACGTTAGTTAGCTAATAGCTAATTCGGCGGACCGCTAGGTGATTATAGCGGTCTGCCGTTAGCCTCCCCCGGGAAGCTAACGTTAGTTTAGCTAACGGTTAATTCGGCGGACCGCTAGGTGATTATAGCAGTCTGCCGTTAGCCTCCACCGGGAAGCTAACGTTAGTTTAGCTAACGGTTAATTTGGCTAACCGCTAGCTGATTGCAGCGGTCTGCCGTTAGCCTCCACAGTTAAGCTAACGTTAGTTTAGCTAACAGCTACTTCGGCTAACCGCTAGCTGAGACAGCATGTAAACTATAAAAATAAAACTTGAAAAAATAAAACTTGAAAATAAACGTTAACATATATAACAGCTGTTACGTCAGTTCTACTTTACTTGTGCTCATTTAAAATACAATCACTCAATACTTGTCTTTATTGTTATTACTGTAATGTCTTAATTTAGCTGTAGCCTGCTTTTCCCATTAAGTTTGACTTAACGTTATTTTAGACTGAATCTAGCTGCAGAAAAAACGCGTAACAAGTGGGCGGTGCCTGTTATTTCGAGGTGACATGAACGCAGTATTATCATCTCTGCGCCTACGTCCTGGCATACGTGTCATCTTGCACATGCGCCGAAACGGTTATTGCAGGTGGAACGGATCGGGTACTGACAGCCAGAGGCACACGCCCACAGGGGGTTGGACTGCCGAGTCTGGCCGAGGTATTCCGAATGAAAACGACTGTCAGCCATCTTGAATCTTCGCTAAACAGGCTTTCGGTTTTCAGCAGAAAACATTTACAACAATTATCTGCATTCAAACTACCGGATGTGTACCGCCGGGATACATCGGTACAGATCTGAGAATATGGAGGAAACGTTATTACAGACGCCAATACCGGCACCACTTACGTGAGCTTCCCTGCACGGAGACCAGCGGTGCCGCTAGCCGGCTAGGGGACATCCTCATCGGCTAGGTGGAAAGCTAACGCTAGCTGTCCACCTGTCCCAGCCATCCTGCTTGCAAGTGTCTGCTCATTAAACAACAAGCTGGACTACATCCTCCTTCAACGAAAATCCCCAGCGTGAGTTCAGTGACTGCTGTGTTTTTGTTGTTGTGGAAACATGCCTGAACAACAGTGTACCGGAACCGGGACTATCCAGCTACCAGGCTGCTCGCCCGCCCGTGGAGGTGGGCTGTGTTAAACGGACTGGTGTAGAAATAAAATCCAACTAGCTACTGCTAACTGCTGGTGGAGCTTGTGACTGTTAAATGCCGACCATTCGACATTCCACGCTAATTCACGGCTGTGTTTATACTCTGTGTTTAGCTACACCAATGCTAGTATGCGTTAGCTGAACTTTACGGATCCTGCTTGCAAGTGTCCGCTCATTTAGACCACAAACTGGACTACATCCAACTTCAACGACACTCCCAACGTGAGTTCAGAGACTTTGTGTTTTTGTTGTGGAAACATGCCTGAATAGTGTACCGGACTGTCCAGCTACCAGGCCTGCTAGCCCTCCGAGCTAGAGATGCTCTGTCGCCAGGTAAAAGAGGTGGGCTGTGTTAACACCGAGTGGTGCAGAAATGTGGTGGTTTGTATCCATTTAACTGCTAACTGCTGGTGGAGTTTGTGACTGTTAAATGCCGACCATTCTACATTACACACTAAAATTCCGGCTGTGTTTATGCTTCGGTGTTTACAGCCCACCAAGCGCTAATGCTAGTATGCGTTAGCTGAACTTTACCGAGCCTATAAAGTGTGTGTACTAAATGTAGCCTGTTTCGGTATGCGGTTTTTATATAATGTCGTTTTTATATATGTTAAATGTGTAACACCACTTGAGTCACGATGAAACGTTGTTTTCGTGTATATGGTTGAAATGACAATAAAACACGCTTGAGTTGAGTTGAATGCCTCTGTCGGTCTGTCAAGCGGTAGGGGTGGCTTGGGAGTGGACTCAAAGCAACGAAGCAGGTGCATTCTGGGATTTGGTGTTTTTCATCCATATAAGACCAAAACACATTTTCTGGCTTTTCTCGGCCTAGAAGGCACCAATTTCAATTTTTACACATTTCTACTACATAAGTGACCCAATTTAAAGATATATTCAGCTTTCCAGCGGTGAAATATTCCTTTAATCAACACACACATTATTATTTTATAAATGAAACTACCCGACTGTAGAGACAGTAGTTAAAATCAGCTCCAACTTTACCAGCTGCAACATTACAGTGATATGCATTTATTACATCACTAATTACAATCTAGTAATATAGATGTGTTTCTGAAATGAGCCATACTGCATAATGAACATTTTCAATTTTGGTACTTTTAGTATATTTTGAATGCAGGACTTTTACTTGTAGCAAAGTATTTCTACACTGTTCAGAGAACACCAGAATATGGTAATGTTGATAACAACATACTACATATTATGTATGCTTTATTTTTTTATAGGCTACATCATATACATTTATAATCTATCTATAATGTACTATTTAATTTACACATTTGCCTGAGCTCCCTTCACCTTTGAGTTCTTTCCTGTGGGTGGGTCAAAGGGTTTCACCCACAGGGTGTCTATCTTTGAAGGGTTAACAGTCTCACTTAACAAACACAGAGCTCGTTGTCAAGACATACAGAAAGGCAGGCACTTGATCAAGTTGAAAAACATCAACAATATCAAATATAAAATAAGAAATAAAGCTATTTGGTATTTTTAAAAATCTTCAAACCCTAGACAAAAACAGTATGAATATGCAAAGGCTGAGATGTAAACCTATTTTTTTCACTTCATTGAGACCCTACCTATTAACATTTGTTAGGAAAACAGTCAATGTCTATGTTGTAATAATATACTAATTACGTGACTTTTTTCATGACAGGTAAAATGCGCAAAACAAATATTTTTTCCTGGGAGAATTGCAGTTACATTTCGCGCAAGGGACCTCTGGGGGTATCTTTGTCAGGATCCTACTAATTCTGCAAAAGTCACTAAAGACAACCCATCTCTCCAGGACAAGTCTGCACCTGCGGGGAGGAGCTGGTCAGGCAAAATGCACTCAGTGTGGTCCGTCAGAGAGGTGGGGATGCCTTAGATAAATCTGAGGTGGCTGGAGAATACATCCTGCAGTTTGGGAAATACAAGGGGAAGTCCTTCCGCTGGCTTCTTGAAAATGATATAGGGTATAGGGTATACCATCTAGCTAATCAGGAACAAGGTGAAGGAGGAGGCTGCAGGAGTGTTTATAGCAGAGGGGCACAGCAAGGACAGCCTACTGTCATTTGTGAACTATGCCCTCAGCTTTCAAGAAATCCAGTCTCTTCTTGACTATGAGGCAAGGTCACAGGTTGTGACAGTAGCAGCATCAGAGGATGACCAGCTGGTTGGGGTTGGCTCTCGTGCCAACAACACAGATTTGGGACAGCAGGGATGATGGCTATGCAGCCTTTATACTGAAAAAAAGCTGTGCTTCAGGGACAAGGATGCACAAGCTACAGCACTACCTGCAGAAGAAGCTGCCCTCACCACCATCTGGCTCTTCTGTGATGACACATACGTCAAATGCTCCTGCTGAAGCCATGGGTGGGTCTTGTTTTTCCTTTGTTTTGTCAAAAAGATGTACATGCTGTCATTGTAGCCAATACTAATGTTTGTCTGTTTGCATCACAGTGATGGATGAAGATGAAGAGCTGGAGAGAGCGATGCTGAGCATTTCTCCTACCAAGCAACATGAGCAAAGCTGTGAGTAAACATTTGTTGTCTTTTATTTGTTTGTTTTTACTGCCTGAAGATTCTTAATGATTTAAAGTTCAGCCTGTTTGATATTAATCCTGTGTTCTATATAGTAGGGCTGAAACGATTCCTCGAATAACTCGAATAATTTGATTACAAAAAATCCTCGAAGCAAAATGACTTGCCTCGAAGCTTTGTTAAATCAATGTTACCAACGTTGTGTCGCTGACGGACGGCGTTTCCACACGGAGCATTATTACTGTCGCACAGATGCTGCTCAGTCTGCTGCTGGTGACCGCTGGGCGATCGTTCTCTTAATCCATCCATGCTGGCGACACATGCTAGAGCGTAAATAGCGAGAGACAGGCTGGAGAAAACAGAAAGTGTCCAAAGTTTGGAATCCGTTCAAACGTAATTAAAACTAAAACTCTGTACAGTACGTCTACTGCAAAATCAAAGTAGCTTAGCACGATAATAGCACGACGTCAGTGCTTCAGCATCTCAACAGAAAACATGAAGTCTAACTTAATCATCCATTCCACGAAGAGGACCGACAAAAGTAAATCACAGAGTCGTTTAGATGATGAAACTACACCAAACACAACAACTACCAAAGACAAAGACAAGAAAATACGTAGTGGTGACCACGATCTGATCTAAAGAGCTGACTTGTTGACTATCCCTTCAGAAAAACAGCTGATTGTTGCGCACCTCTCTCTCTCTCTCTCTCTCTCTCTCTCCGGAGAAACAGCTGATCAACGATCTAATAGCATAAGTGTAAAAGAGCTGTGTGACATAATCAAATATATAAATGAAAATAGGTTGAGTATAACTAATATTTACATATAGGCCTACAGTGCCTTGTAAAGTATTCGCCCTTGAACGTTTCGATTTGCCACATTTCAGGCCTCAAACATAAAGATATAAAACTGTAATTTTTGTGAAGAATCAACAACAAGTGGGTCCCAATTATGAAGTGGAACGAAATTAATTGGCTATTTCAAACTTTTTAACAAATAAAAAACTGAAAAAGTGGGCGGCAAAATTATTCAGCCCCTTTACTTTCAGTGCAGCAAACTCTCCAGAAGTTCAGTGAGGATCTTTGAATGATCCAATGTTGACCTAAATGACTAATGATGATAAATAGAATCTAGCTGTGTGTAATCAAGTCTCCGTGATAAATGCCCCTGCTCTGTGATAGTCTCAGAGGTCCGTAAAGCAGAGAGCATCATGAAGAACAAGGAACACACCAGGCAGGTCCGAGATACTGTTGTGGAGAAGTTTAAAGCCGGATTTGGATACAAAAGATTTCCCAAGCTTTAAACATCCCAAGGAGCACTGTGCAAGCGATAATATTGAAATGGAAGGAGTATCAGACCACTACAAATCCACGAACCCGGCCGTCCCTCTAAACTTTCAGCCTCATACAATGAGAAGACTGATCAGAGATGCAGCCAAGAGGCCCATGATCACTCTGGATGAACTGCAGAGATCTACAGCTGAGGTGGGAGACTCTGTCCATAGGACAACAATCAGTCGATAACTGCACAAATCTGGCCTTTATGGAAGAGTGGCAAGAAGAAAGCCATTTCTTAAAGATATCCATAAAAAGTGTCGCTTTAAAGTTTGCCAAAAGCCACCTGGGAGACACCCCAAACATGTGGAAGAAGGTGCTCTGGTCAGATGAAACCAAAATCGAACTTTTTGGCAACAATGCAAAACGTTATGTTTGGCGTAAAAGCAACACAGCTCATCACCCTGAACACACCATCCCCACTGTCAAACATGGTGGTGGCAGCATCATGGTTTGGGCCTGCTTTTCTTCAGCAGGGACAGGGAAGATGGTTAAAATTGATGGGAAGATGGATGGAGCCAAATACAGGACCATTCTGGAAGAAAACCTGATGGAGTCTGCAAAGACCTGAGACGGGAGATTTGTCTTCCAACAAGACAATGATCCAAAACATAAAGCAAAATCTACAATGGAATGGTTCACAAATAAACATATCCAGGTGTTAGAATGGCCAAGTCAAAGTCCGACCTGAATCCAATCGAGAATCTGTGGAAAGAACTGAAAACTGCTGTTCACAAACGCTCTCCATCCAACCTCACTGAGCTCGAGCTGTTTTGCAAGGAGGAATGGGCAAAAATGTCAGTCTCTTGATGTGCAAAACTGATAGAGACATACCCAGCGACTTACAGCTGTATCGCAGCAAAAGGTGGCGCTACAAAGTATTAACTTAAGGGGCTGAATAATTTTGCCGCCCAATATTTCAGTTTTTATTTGTTTAAAAGGTTTGAAATATCCAATAAATTTCGTTCCACTTCATGATTGGGACCCACTTGTTGTTGATTCTTCACAAAAATTACAGTTTTATATCTTTATGTTTGAGGCCTGAAATGTGGCAAAAGGTCGAAACGTTCAAAAGAGGGGCATACTCTTTCGCAGGCACTGTATATACAGATCAGTCTCAGGTTGAAACTTGTAGTTCTGAAAGTTAAGTTGCACAACTTAATGTAATGTTTATGTATGTTTAATGTATGCCTTAGTTTGAGGTTGATATGATTTGAATTTTTTTATTTAAAAACAATGTAATATGGCACTTAAATGCACTCTGTTTTTTTTTAAATAAAAGCCAAATGATACTGTTCCACAGTTTTAAGACCAGCCAGCATTTAAGTGTACAGCCTGCTAAGTTTCAGGGACTACAATGTAGATGTAAAGTGTAGTGTCATATTACGTTTTACTTTTTCTTACCTGTAAATAATAATGAAATGTTTAATATTCTATATAGTGTCAGAGGCACTTGTGATTACTCCCGATACGTCTGCAGAGCCCAGTCAACCGGCGCTGCAGCCACCAATTGGACAGAGAGCTCAAAGTACGTTTTGGAATGTTTTTTTATTTGAATTGTGTGTGTTTCATAAAGATAGAATCAAGTCAAACACAAAATCTTAATAATTTGCCTTGTTATTATTCTTGTCTTACTAGGTCAGCTGGTAACCAGGCCATCAAGGGTCCCCAGCATTCCTCCTCCACAGCTTCCTGGCTATGACCATGATGGAAGTGTTCTCACCAGCAGAGGATCTGGATGAAGACAGAGCTGGAATCGATGGGTCTCTGGCCGGGCTCCATTCCTGTCCACAACCCCATGAAGATGGTATCATTGTGGCGTTTCCCTCCCCTGCCAGAATTAATTGACAGCATCTCTGATCTTCCATCCCCAAAGTACTTTCAGCTCCATCCCTTCTTTATATGGAAGCCAGAGAATGACTTAATGGCAAGGCTGAGGAACAACAACAATTTTGCTGCGCATGCATTGAAGGTGTGCGGCTCGGGCCCGAGTTGCCTCTGCAGGTGTTGGTAGACCTCGTGTGATTGTTGGCATCACTGGACAGTACTACCTTTTTTCATCCAGGCTGTGCTGTAAAGTTTGCCAGAAAATGTGGTATGCTGACAATCCACTGTGGCTGGAAAAACTACCAAGAGGTTCACAAACCTGTTGCCGGCAATACGGACCTACAAGAAGGCCATCTGCAAATCCGTAGAGGACGGAGCTCAGGCGCACGTAACGACATGGCAAAGCAGATCATGGAGATGAGCACCTGAAATATGAACGTGCTCACCTGGCCTTCCTCCTTACCTGCCAGAACATCGTGGACGGTGAGGCAGGAAAGTATGACCTAAGAACCATCACTCAGTTCATAAGACAAACCAAGCCAGCTCCCTTTGGAGAGTATGGGGATTCAGATGGCTAGAACGGGATCTCTGTGTCTGCACACTACCTAACTGACTGCCGACTGCGTGAGTACAAACACCACCAGGGGGTGCCAGGAAGGTCACCTTTTCATCTGGGATCATGTCATCATATGCAGTCCTGAATGAGAACTGGATGATCCTTTAATGGGTGATGGTGCAGTCTGAGACAGAAAAGTCACTGAAGCCAATGTATGAAGGTATAGCGCCCCGCTACAACACTGCAGCCATAGAGAAGGCACACTACCAGTGGGTAGACAGGTAACGTTGGTGACATGAACAGCTAATAATCACAATTAACTTTGCTTTAATTTTTATAATTTCACTTTGCATTCATTTTATTTTATTTTTATGACTGAATACACTGAAGTGTAAATAGGGATTGATATCAGTGCTTTAACATGAATGGCTATACTGTGTCTCTATTTCTTCTTTCAGGGATTGCTGCGCAGCATTTAAGGTTGCAGAATCTTACACAGGAGAGCATATGAACTGGGATGCTTGGACAACTACTAATGGCATTGTTGCTGATGCCACTACTGGTGACCTGCTGAACACTTGTGCATCAAGATCCCACTACAATGAAAACATAATTCTCAAGCTGGACTTGTTCCACTGTTTGAGACGGTTCCTCCGTGAGTGTGTGTCAGAGCATCATCCCCTGTACAGTTCCTGTCGGCAGCCTTTTCAGCGGTGGATCAGGAAGACCTGCAGAGGCTTAAAGAGACATATGCCTTCTGTGGCATTCAGCCTGCCAACCCAACAAAGGCACACATTCGGTAGCACTGCAGGACCAGAATTCCACAGCCTGAGGAGCTCGTCAAGAGAGTCGGGGAGTTTTCCAGCACTTTTACCTCGCCAACTGATCCAAACGGCGTTCCTCTCTTCAAGCCCTCTATGCTGAAGACATGGCGCATTCAGCGCAAAACACCTGCGCTGCGGCGGCCTGAGGGATCCTGAGGTTGAAGGTGGGATCTTGTACGAGCACGGAGGAACACTGCAGCTAAACCACATCATTTCCTGTTCCTGTGTGGATCCCCATCAGAGGCACTTCACAGCAAGAGGGATACCATTTCCATCAGGCTCAGTGGGTCACTGGAACAAGTGTCTCCACAGAGCCGTTCCAAGCCCAGGGGATGACAGGGGTGGCACGGTGGAATTATCAGCGCCTGGCGGACTTGAAACAGCCAGATGTTCACCTCCCAACGGTCTTTGATCCAGCTTTAATGGCAGAACTAAATGCAGTCTCTGAAAGAGTGCTGGGGCATGTGAAGTATGCGGCTTTTCATTTCACTGGCAGAGACACTGGAGAGAAGTTTGGCTTGGAATATGTTGAGCCTGGTTGCCGCCCAGTTCCTCTAGACTGGGATATGCACAGGAGCAAGACAGACTTAACACCTGCCCTGAATCCCCCTCCTCAAAGCAGCCCACCCACTGCCCAGGCTGAGCTTCCTCAGTCATCTTCCAGCTCACCAGCCAAGCTGTTTGAGTTCGCTGCATGCCCTCCTGCTGTTAAACCAGATGGGACTCCAAGTTCAACTCCTGAGCCTCAGACAGAGCCAGGTAAACATTTGACACTTGACAAAGTGGTGGACAAAACTTCTGTATCAGTAGCAGTGCCTAGGTTTCAATCATATTAATAGCCTTTAGAAATGAGTTACATCTTTCTTTTCTTAGAGAGGAGACAATATGACAACTTTATGTCATGTGTTATTGAATAGACTTTTACATAAACATAATCATCCATCAACCATTTTCTAAACAAACTTACCAACTGCAAAGTGAGTTTTCACCCATACAAGTGTATGAATTGTTTATTTTATCTGTTTTGGGCCAGAATGACTTATTGTACTCTGTACTCAAACTACATATTGCACAGTATTTAAAGCACCTCAGCAAACTGTTAAACACCAGCTCCTCTTTAAACACCAGCCGGAGAAACAGCAAGAGAGGCAGGAACTCTGGCACTCTCTGACCAAGGGGAGTACGACTACCAGTGTGCCAGGTGTTACCACGCCTGCTGCAGTTGTTAATCCACCACCACCAGTGCAGACCCTGGCCACACCTCTAACTCAAGACTCTATTGAGAAAATAGTTAAAAACATAATGGACAAGCAGCAGCAACAACAGCCGGAACAAAAAAGGCACAGACAAAAAAATGTCTTTCCTGTGGCCAGCCAAAGTCGAGGTATGAGAATGATGGTTCTTCCATCCACTTCTTTTACCAGCAAGGCCCTGTCAGGTATTTCTACTGCTCCACTAAGGTTTTTAAAGAATATGGTGCTGAAGGTCTGACAAACCCCCAAAATGCCCTTTAATGACTTTGCACAGACAGAGTTCTTTCAGCAAGAAAAGGGTGGAGGACAGAGGACAGCAAAGAAGGAAAAGGACCACCACAGAGTGGGGTCGAAGTGTCGGTTTTGCAGAATGGAACTGAAGCAGGGCCCCAAACAGTCCTCATATTCACACTGGATTCCCTGCAGGGAAGTACATTTACTGCCCTGCTAAAGTCTTTCTATTTACAAAGACCAGGGCATGGAGAAGGAGATGACCTGGAAAGAGTTCCAGGAGTCTGCCTTTTATAAGTCAGAGAAAAACTGAGGTGGGAGGTCGAAAGGGAAAATGACGGACATTGAGGGAATTTAGTGTGTATATACTGTATATTTTGCCCATTTCATATTTATTTTACATATTTTGTTTTGTGTATGTGTGACCTTGCACTATGGGGCTTGGTGTGTTTAAATTGTCATTGTTGTATTTAATAAACAAGACATTACATTAACCAATATTTACATGTCTCATTAATAAGTGCATAACATTAAGAGAACAGTAAAATGTGTATAATTGAATGCAAAGGTTTTAAGAAAACTGTAATATAAGGGAAGTCAAGTATTTGATTTTTAGTATATATAGTATTTTAGTATTTAGTAATATTTAGTATTTAGTAATATATATTTTTTAGTAATATATATATATATATAATTTTATTTAGTAATATATATATATATATATATATATATATTTTTATATATATATATATATATATATATATATATATATATATATATATATATTTTTTTATATATATATATATATTGTTTAAGGTATTTACTATGATATACATACTAATAAATACCTATTTATCACAGACATTGCCCCAACTGGGATTCGAACCTGCGTCCAGATAATAATGATTAAATATGCAGGGAAAACGCGAGCTTGTTCAGCACCTTGAACAGCGTTAATAATGCTGCAACTTCATTGGCTGTCACTGGCTTCCACTTAGGCGTCGGGTCTTATAGAGACAAAGTCAGACAACTGTAAGTCTCCCAAAAGACACCACATAATTAAAGTAGGTAGTCTATTATCTGCATTATGCCAAATGTCATTTAAAGAGTATTGAGCAATTTAAAAATGTAAGCAGCGTGGCGGATTTGAGACTCAGCTTCCAGAAATAGCTCCATACAGCCAAGATAGCTGGGGTTAGGAGAGATAGAGCAATGTAGTATCAAGTTCTACAACACTTTATCAATGCCCACCTCAGAAGCTACAACTTCCAGCTTCACAGTCTCGCAGCCAATCCACCACATACGAATATTAAAATGGAATCGAGCTGTATTTAAAGGCCTCCAATCTCTCACTTGTTTCACTGAGGGTGCATATTTGTTTTTTCTATTCATTCCCATGTAGGACATACTCTCTGTTCATTCTCATGTCGGACACACTCTCTCTATCTCATAGTCACTGCAGACACTGAGTTGAGATTTTAAATTGCTTTAGTTTTGAAATTATTGGCTTTGATTTGGTTGAAGAGCCCCATTGGAATTGTGGGTAACGCCTGATAAATGCCATGTAAAATGAATGCGCTCAGAGTTGTCATGGTGATGCGTCTGGCCCAAAGTTAACTTCCGGTCCAGCTGCGTTTGTTTACTATTTAGCTAGCTAGGTTTTACCATTGGGTTTTACCAAGGGGGTAAGCTTCGCTTCAGAACTCGAGCCATCGAGCCATTAAAGTCAGATGTATACAAAGTGAACAGAAACGGAGCCAGAAATGTCCCCTGTGGAGCCCCCGTACTGCATTCTAGCGACCCAGAAACACAATTCCCCAACTTGACAAACTGCAGCCTTGATGTTAAGTAGTCCTTTATCCAGGTGGTACATCCAGCATCTTCACCTCCAAGATCGTCTGAGACCAGCCAGCCAGACAGCTGCTGCAACAATCTGTTTGCATAACCAAAGAATTTCTGCACAAACTGTCAGAAACCATCTCAGGGAAGCTCATCTGCATGCTCGTCGTCCTCGTCGGGGTCTTGATCTGATTGCAGTTTGTCGTCATAACCGACTTGAGTGGGCAAATGCTCACTTTCTGTTCTCTTCACGGATGAATCCCGGTTAACACTGTACAGGGCAGATGGCAGACAGTGTGTATGGCGTCGTGTGGGTGAGAGGTTTGCTGATGTCAACGTTGTCAACAATTCCTGGAAGCTGAAAAAACATCCCAGTTCTTGCATGGCCAGCATACTCACCGGACATGTCACCCATTGAGCATCTTTGGGATGCTCTGGATCGTCATATATCACAGCGTGTTTCAGGTCCTGCCAATATCCAGCAACTTCACACAGCCATTGAAGAGGAGTGGACCAACATTCCACAATCAACAACCTGATGTGT
This sequence comes from Perca fluviatilis, assembly GCF_010015445.1. Taxonomy (NCBI): domain Eukaryota; kingdom Metazoa; phylum Chordata; class Actinopteri; order Perciformes; family Percidae; genus Perca; species Perca fluviatilis. The sequence continues at coordinate 40,468,009 of NC_053115.1, forward strand.
TGCACTGCGTGAGGCAAATGGTGGTCACACCAGATACTGGCCTTTTATTGTGGCCAGCCTAAGGCACACCTGTGCAATAATCCTGCTGTCTAATCAGCATCTGGATATGCCACACCTGTGAGGTGGATGGATTTTCTCGGCAAAGGAGAAGTGCTCACTAACGCAGATTTAGACAAATTTGTGAACAATATTTGAGAGAAATAGGCCTTTTGTGTACATAGAAAAAGTCTTAGATCTTTGAGTTCAGCTCATGAAAAATGGGGGCAAAAACAGAAGTGTTGCGTTTATAATTTTGGTCAGTATATATGTCATGTTTAGAGTCTTTGAGGTTGTTTTATCTTCACAGTCATGAATCATTCTGTTGGTATATACACCAGAGTAGGATCAATTCAGTGGCATTTACTTCTTAACTTCGTTTTCCTTACTGCAGGATCACGAGTCCCACAAAGGTAAGGAAAAAATACATTCTTATTGTAAATACTGTATTAGATATTGTTTTGTTAAATTCAGTCTTGTGCAGGGCAGCCCCTAGCTCACCCAGTAAGAGGGTCCGCACCATGTTGGCTGAGTCCTGCAGCGGTGCGGGTTCAAATCCGACCTGCTGCCCTTTTGATGCGTGCCGTCCCCCATCTCTCTCTCTCTCTCTCTCTCTTCTCTCTCTCTCTCTCTCTCTCTCTCTCTCTCTCTCCCTTTCTAGCCTGTCCACTGTCACTGAATAATAAAGGGAAAAGCCCTAAAAATATAATCTTAAAAAAATCCTTGTAATGTCTGTCCTATAATCAGTTATAATCAGGAAACCAGATCCATGTGACCTCACTATGTAATCCCACTGTGGGATCCAGATCATTTACAGGTCCCACACACTTTCCCTTTGCTTTCTAGTTCTGTAAGTTTAGTAACATTCACTATCAATCATCTATCAAGATGGGTGTTTATGTTGTAATATAATGCATGATGTTTTAATTACAAATTAGGCCCAGCACACTTAGAGAGGAGACTCTTCTCTCTGTGTAAGAGAAACAGGTCAAAGCTGAGATAGGAACATTATGATATGTATACAACTATAAAAACTAAATAGTGTCTGGCTCTCTTTCAAGGTAATATTATCAATGGCAATTTTATTTATAAATCACCTTTCATTTTACGTAAACTCAAAGTGTTTTACATTAAAAGACATTTAAGCATAGCATGAAGAACAAGGCATAAACAACAAAAATAAAAATACAGTACACACACACACACACACACACACACACACACACACTGTAATTAATTGTGTTGACTTAGGGTCAAATTGACCCGTTTTCAATTTTTGTTTTATATCAGAAAATATGGGACGTAGAAATATGTGCTGAAAATGTAAAGAAGAAAAGTTTTACAATTTAAAACGTAAAAAGCAAAAACAAACTGTGAAAAAAGGCGTCAAAAACATTGAAACAAAAAGTTTTTTTCAAGGTTGATGGGAAGACCGCACAAGGGTTAACCAAAAGCTTGAGAAAATATTAAAGTTTTTTTTTTTTTTTTAAATGTGGACACACAGTTTTTTTACTTGTAAACACGTGATTGTTTCAGATAAATCTGCATGGAGGGAACTTCTCCAATCTCCGTGTCTTCGTGGACTCCTCGTCTGACAATTTCTTCTGTACTGAGGCCGCTGTGAGGTCTCACACACTCAGCAAGGAAATTACTTTACTTTCAGTTTCATAAAAAAACTATGTTTAATTGAATAAGTAAGAGTGAAAACCACCCCACCTGCAGAAGTGACTCCAATGTTAGTAAAGTAACTTGTAGTTTGACCATGAAGTGACCAAAACATTATTACCACAGAATCTGAATTTCAAAAGGCAGCTGGTGAAGAACGGACTGTTTGTGTTCTCCTGGAATTAGTTAGATAAAGTCAGTCAATATAGAATCTGTGTTTTTTTAATAACTACATTTTGTTCATGATCCTCAGCTAAAGGAAACAAGACTGCACCAGCTGTCTCAATTAATTTAATTTTCAAGGGGACATATAATGAAAAACTCTCATTTTCAGTCATGGTGCACAAACATTTGAGTATCTGGAGGGCCGACCAACCCAAAACCTGAAATAAAACAACCCAGCCAGTTCTTTGTGGGCGTCCTTGATCTGAAAACATGTTATTGATTACTGGCCCGCGTACTGCAGCGATTGTTTCGGCGTCTCCTCTATTTCTTTGCCGCGAGCAAATGTGTTAAGCCAGGAAGGTAATCATATACAGGAAGGCCACAGCACAGCCGCATACTTTACAAAATGAAACAAATAAAAAAAAAACACCCAGGTTTATGGTGATTTTGGATGTCTTGACTTCACAGCTGTGTCTAGAGAGAGACCGGTGATCAGGCACGCAGAGAGAGAGACCGACCTGATTTATTCACTGGATGACGTTTCATTGTTACATAGTCTCAGCTCAGATTGTCATCAGACTTCTCGAGGTAGTTTCTCGAGTTCCTCCCGTTGTCTTTCTCAGTATCTCTTCTGTCGCTAACTTTGGGGTGCAGCATATATGGGTGCAGCGCATAGGGTTCAGTGGCGCTCATCAGCGCCATCTACTGTCGAGGAGTTTGAAAAGGGAAAAAATTGGAAATTGAATGTGTGGCGTGAGTGCGTGTGAAAACGGGCAAAACCGTGTGTAGACGGTGAAAGCGTGAGAGTTGGCAGCTCTGCTTTAGAGTGCTGATCGGGCCGCATTTTTCTGTCTGAGCCCAGCCCGCGTCCGACAGAGCAGTAACCGAACCCGAGCCCGACAGCATTAAGATATTTATGTCCGAGCCCGACAGGCATTAAGATATTTATGTCCGAGCCCGACCCGAGCCAGACCCAGTTAAAATCATTTCTCATCCTAATGACATATGTACGTTGAAAACCCGCTTTTATTAAGCAACTGTAGGAAGGCATTCGGAAATGTCAACAGATGAGCGCATCAGTGCACACGGAGCAACAAGCGCATGTTAATAAGCTGTTAAAATGTTAAATGTGTTAAAGTTATGGTTCGGAGTTATTCATCCTAGGGTCCTTTGCACCATGACCTCGAGCTAAGCTATTCAGCTGATAACGCTACTCTAGCTAACTCTCCCAATGTTAGACCCAGGTGAAAAAAGCTTCTGGGGGGGTGTTTGGCTCGAGGTCATGGTGCAAAGGACCCTAGGGTGAAATTACTCCGAACCATCACTTTAACCTTTCCTGATCGCTTCTTTTCCGACCGTGGTCAGAAAACCAGGGGAGACTGGTTACCTCCAGGGACCACGTTATAAAATGAGTAACGTCGGGGTTAATATCCCGTTTCTGGTGAGATAATGAATGAACTTGGCTTTCATCCTGGGGTTTATCTCGGATACCGTACACAATGTGTACAAACTTTAACTTGTTCCACCAACTCTGCTCCGGTCGCATCTACACGTCTGCTTCCTCTTTCTCTATCTCTCTTCTGCCCACTTTCCACACACACACACACACACACTTAGCTCTCTTAAAGGAGCCACAGCACCATTTTACAACAAATGCCTTATTGCGCTGATGTGACCGAGCCGACCTGAACCCGAACATCATTTCTAAATATCTGTCCCCTGTAGGGTCCTGTAGGGTCCCATCGGGCTCGGTTCGGGTATCCGCACTCTATTTCATGTCACAAGTTTTCAAATCACTTTTCTCGGCTCGAGGGAAGTTATATTTTTAAATATAAAGCGTCCATTTAAAAAAATTCAGAATAGACCATAACCAGTCATAACCAACCTTGCATTTTTACGGACGTCTTTTTTACAATGTTGGCCTACGGAGAAAATCCTTTCTGGGTTGCTGGGAGATTTTTTGTTAAATTAAAAACAGGTCTAATCTAACAGATATGGACATATTCTGCTGTATTTTGTCAGCAGATCAGAGTTGCAGGAAGTGGTTTGTCAGCAGAAATGCAAAATGTCATCAAGATATAGATTTGGATCTGGCTCTGTGGTGCACCATGCCAGCACAGCTCCACTTCTCACTGTGGTTAGTGGCATGGATCGACACATCAAACCCCCCAGAAAAACCCTTAGAGAGTTTGATATTAAATGGTATGACTTTTTTATTATATGCTTTGGCAACACGCGCCTTTTCTGTGGCCTGAATTCCAAAATGTTTTTTTATCTGAATGTAAAGAAAAATAAAGTACATTCCTAAGCTACTCCTGACTCTGTGTATTCATGATTGTTCAAATATGCAGGTTTTATTTTATTCTACACTGGCATTTTCACGTGAATAAGGATGTTTAAGCCCTACATCACCAGTTTGGGCTTTTTTTATTTATTATTTTGTATTCAAGCTTTTTACGAATTTCCAGAGTTTCCACTCCGACGGGAAACTTAGATACAAAGTATGTGTAATATTATTGTTTGCACATTATGGATACTGTATGTTGAAACCAACCCAGTCTCACGTCAGTTTGTGATGGCATCACGAAAAGAAATCTATTAGATCGTGATACCATCACGATATCGTGAAGATTTACGTGTTGGGGTCACGTTTTTTAAACTAATATATTTCAATAGGAAGCATCTTTCGTGATCACAGCACGAATCTTTCTGCCAGTCCAGCTGCATCAGAGAAGCTGGATACAGCTTTGCTATTATTGGTATTTTTAGCCCAATAACTGCTGTTTTAATCAACATTTATTCACCAGATCTTATTATGGTTTATATGCATTTCTTTTAATGTTATTATTTTGGTCTATTTCGGCCAGGGAAGCTGGATTGCTTTGTTATTTATTGATATTTTTAAAACTAACGTTACATCTATCAACATTTATTTAGATGTTATCATGGTATGCATTTCTTTATTTTAACAATATTATTTCAGTCTTATTCCCGGTGAAATATTACAGTAAATAAGACAGAACAGTAGGCTATACGATATGGCAGAAAGATTTGTGCTGTGATCACGAAAGATGGTTTCCATTGAAATATATTAGTTTAAAAAACGTGACCCCATCACGTAAATCTTCACGATATCGTGATGGTATCATGATCTAATAGATTTCTTATCGTGATGACATCATGAACTGACATGAGACTGGGTTGCATTTACCAACTGGAGCCTGGTCTCCACCTTGTTATCTAGCTGCTGCATCTGAACAACCATGATGAAAACTTTGAACTCATCGATGGTGTCAGTTTCACATTTCCTAATGAAATATCAGCAGTCTGTAGTAGATTAAATCTGAGTGTGCACACTGCCTGATGTTGCTGAGAGATACATCTGCATTTTGTTTTTGTTTTTGAAAGTAACCAACCAAAAAGTTAACTTAAGTTTTATTCATAGTTTTTAATGTTTGTTTGAACTCTGGCCTCTAGTTTTACAGCCATATGTGCTTAAAAATAATGGCCTGTGTGTTCACATGACAGGATGTTATAATGTACTCAAGGTAATTTTATTCTATTCTTAAAATTATTGAATATATTTGATGAAGGACTTTATTCTAATCACATTAGCAACACACACAAAGGAGTAGGCGTCTCCAAGTGCACCTTCTATTCAGGTTCATGTATGTGTAGTCTATATCCATGACGTTCCACTTCCGGGATTGTTCAGGTGCCGCAGGTAATTCCGCCGGATGTCCCTCTTTTCGCCGATGTCCGTGACCTTCCTCTTTCTTTGTGTTGTTGTTTTAAACTCCGGTGGATTTCTGAGGACTATGGTCAACTGCTCCTCAGATCTCTGCAGGGTAAATCCAGACTATCTAGACTATCTGTCCAATCTGAGTTTTCTGTTGCACGACTAAAACAACGTACACATGTTCCACCAAAACAAGTTCCTTCCTGAGACTATTTTGCAGAGGCACCGTGCGGGGCATATGTCGATAGTGATTGGTTTAAAGAAATGTCAATAAACCAGAGCACGTTTTTCTCCTATCCCAGAATGCTGTGTGGACTAGCCAGACCTTCCTTTGCAGCGCTGTGGAGGAAGGTCTGGCAAAGTGGAACTAATGTATGTGTAATAACATTAACTATATTCCACACAGAAACAAATGCATAGTAAAAAATTTTTTTTTTACTTTTGGGACGGGGCAAATGTGTGTAGATCAGACACCCAATACATATAATGTGTTAACGGTAAAACTGTAATTGTGCAGCATGAATATGATCAAGAAAGTTCAGCTTAATTTTCTTAAATATTGTTTTGTCTTTTTTCCTGCAGGTTCAACTCCAGCGACAGCGGCCCGTCTGTTAATGTAATGATCTAATGAGCTGTCACACGTAACCCTTTCATAATGTCTGTAATGCTGAAAAGATGTATCTTCTTTTTAGTTATTTTATTCTTGTGTAACAATTAATATGCTCATTGATTATTTTTAAGACAGAGCAGACAGGGCGAGGGAAACATGATGTTTTTATAAGTATATACTGTAAGTGTTTTTGTATTTTTTTTAAATGTTCTCTTTTATTCTGAAGGTTCAGAGCCGGAAATATTTCTACAAGTGCAGCCCTGGCTGAACTGTGACCTACATACTTAACTAAATGTATCTCCTGCAGTCAAATCTTTGTATGTCTTTAATTTTGAAATGACGCAGAGACATTTTTATTAATTTATGAGTGAAAGAGCACATGAATCTTCAACAGTCTCTGGAAATTCACCTTTGAATCAAGTCTTTATCCGTCTACAAGACACGGGACGAAGATAAGACTTGTGTAACTCCAGTAACATGACACAAGATGGTGACAGAGCTCCGCGTCTCCACACTGCTGCTGGCCGGAAACGAGCTTAGCTGAAGAGGGACAAGTGGAAGTGTAATGGGAAAGTAAACAGTGATTTTTTTTTTTTATAAATCAACGGCGTATTTTTTTCAATAATGAATCGACAACTGTGAAGCTTCTACTGAATCAACTGTGTTGGTGTCTTCTGTGTTTGATTGAAAAAACGGTAAGAATGAACTAACTTTGTAGATATGAAGACGACAAACCCAGAGGCCTGTACTACGAAGCAGGATTTGGCATTTACGAGCTAACTTAAGGCTCAACCCAGGATTTTCTGTACTACGAAGGTGGATCAGTTGTTATCGGGTTCAATCGCCGTGGTAACTCATGCTGAACACCTAACCTGAGGCCTGTACTACGAAGCAGGATCAACATGGCCTGGATTTCTTTCAGTAATCCGGCTTCACCAAACCTAACAACTGCGGTCCCGGATAACCGGTGTCACTAAGGTGGTTATCAACTAGTCAATCAACCCAGGTTTGTCCAATCTAGAGACGCACGCGTTCACATAAAAGAGGCGGTGTTTGCGCACCACGACCAATCGCAAACATCTACCAGAGCCGCATGTTATATATAAGAAGAGCAAATTATAATTCTACATAAATATGAAGAACACAGACTCAGTTTTCCAGAGAAAACGCAATACAGTCGCTGCTTCCTAAAACAGGAAGGAAAGCTGGCAAAAAAAAAAATTGCCGACGCTGTAGATGTTTAAATCACAACTCCAATATCACTTCCCCATCAGTCAGGACCAAGATCTGACCATAATTACACTTGGGCTTTCAATAAACTGTCGTTGCTTTAGCCTATTATTGCAGTTGCAACCCTGGCAGTGGGAAGCAGAGGTGGGTAGTAACGAGTTAGATTCAATTCAATTCAATTTTCAATTCAATTTTATTTATAGTATCAAATCATAACAAGTTATCTCGAGACACTTTACAGATAGAGTAGGTCTAGACCACACTCTATAATTTCCAAAACCCCAACAATTACAGTAATTCCCTCAAGAGCAAGCATTAGCAGTATCGCGACAGTGGCAAGGAAAAACTCCCTTTTAGGAAGAAACCTCGGCAGACCCAGACTCTTGGTAGGCGGTGTCTGACGGGCCGGTTGGGGGTGTGATGAACAGTGGCGATAATAGTCACATTAAAGGTCACAGTGACTTCGAAGGTTATCGTGGAAGTTCATGTCATAGCAGGGCACATCGTGTCACACTGAGTAGTGCAGTCCCCTATACCGGATCCTGACTACTCTGTGCATAGGAACATCACAGCAGGGCGTTGCGGGATGTAACGTGGCGCTGCCGAGCATGGGTGGATGCGGCGGATGCAACAGGACGCAGCAGGATGCGGCCGGGAGTAAACTCCCCAGAGCTAGATTAGTAACAAGCAATTCTGGGACAGGATGCATACAAAAGTAACAAGTAGATATGAGAGAGCAGCTCAGTGTGTCATAGGAAGGAAACAGCCTCCCCTGCAGTCTAGAATTATAATAGCATAACTAAGAGAGGCAGGTTAAAGAGAGGTGCCTGGTCGGGCTAGAACTCTCCCCAACCGGATCGGGCTGTACTGGCCTGCCTCCCTCTTCTCTCGCTATATTATTAATTATACAGTATATAAAACTGATGACTACGAGGAGAAGCAGGTGGGCCGGGTTAGGTGGACGCTGCAACTCCTCACTCCCTAACTATAAGCTTTATCAAAGAGGAGGGTTTTCAATTTACGGTGTTGTCGGTTATGTGGTGACGGTGTCTGCCCCTCGAACCCAGACTGGGAGCTGGTTCCACAGAAGCGGAGCCTGATAGCTGATGCCGTTATCAATCGACCTATTGATTGGTCAGTAGGCGGTGCTTTAACACCGGTTGATCTCTGATCTCCAAGTTAACCTGCTCCCGACCAGGTTAGGTGTTCAGCATGATTTACCACGGCGATTGAACCCGATAACAAGTGATCCACCTTCGTAGTACAGAAAATCCTGGGTTGAGCCTGAAGTTAGCTCGTTAACGCCAAATCCTGCTTCGTAGTACAGGCCTCTGGTCGGGAGCAGGTTAAGTTGGAGATCAGAGATCAACCGGTGTAAATGCACCGCCTACTGACCAATCAATACTAGATTGATAACGACGTCACCATTCTTAAAGAAGATCAGGCGGAGCTCGGTGCAGAGAGAGAGAGAGAGAGAGAGAGAGAGGGAGAGAGTGAGAGGGGGGGAGAGAGGGGAGAGAGGGGAGAGAGAGGCGCTCATAAAAGTTAAAACATTTAGAGACCAACAACCCCGTTAACATGGGTATTTTTATGAAATATAGCCTATATATTTTAATGGGAGGGAATTACATATCGGCTTCTTGAGCCGTGTGTCGCCAATGCGCACATCGGTTTGAATTATGTTTTTATATTTTTTATTTGCTCTCCAGCTTACCACTGCCAGGGTTGCCACTGCAATAATAGGCTAAAGCAACGACAGTTTATTGAAAGCCCAAGTGTAATTATGGTCAGATCTTGGTCCTGACTGATGGGGAAGTGATATTGGAGTTGTGATTTAAACATCTACAGCGTCGGCTATTTATTTATTTTTTGCCAGCTTTCCTTCCTGTTTTAGGAAGCAGCGACTGTATTGCGTTTTCTCTGGAAAACCGAGTCTGTGTTCTTCATATTTATGTAGAATTATAATTTGCTCTTCTTATATATAACATGCGGCTCTGGTAGATGTTTGTGATTGGTCGTGGTGCGCAAAAAAACTAATCTTTTATGTGAACGCGCGCGTCTCTAGATTGGACAAACCTGGGTTGATTGAACTAGTTGATAACCACCTTAGTGACACCGGTTATCCGGGACCGCAGTTGTTAGGGTTAGTGAAGCCGGATTACTGAAAGAAATCCAGGCCATGTTGATCTTGCTTCGTAGTACAGGCCTCAGGTGTTCAGTCTTAAGATAAGGATCAACAGCACCCTCTACTATGGACTAACATGATTAGCGTCAGTAACACATGTAGCTTCATAGCACAGGTTATGTATCCGTTGTTTTCTCACAGATGACCTCACTGTTTTTTAAACTTCCTCATAATTTTGCCATTGGTCTTTTGTCATTTTGAGGAAATAGGTGTCATCCTTCAGCATAAAATCCTTTTGGAAGATCTCTTCAGCCTTTGTTGGTTCAATCAGAATTACTACAACTATAAAATGATATAAAACTACAAGATGAATATTACTGGGCCACATAAGATACTTTTTTCTCAAATCCTTTTCATTAACATGTGTGTATGTATTGTTTCATACCTTACTTTTTATTTGAGGTAATTTATTAACTTTAGAAAATAAAGTGTTCAGATTACATTAGTGTGACAGAAAACATTTTAAATAATATTTTAAGATAATTTTGTAGCAGACAAATTATATTATTTTATAATTATTATAACCCAATATGAGTGTTTACTGTGCTGAGAGATGAGTGAGTTATTTGTTGTTACATTGTTTTCTGGAGAAGAATGTAAAGTAGATCCTGTTTAACACTGTACTAATGCTGTCATACATACTTTGTCCTGTAATACATTTAATACAGACCACAAGACAAATGTTAGTGAATGTGTGAAGTGGTGATTATTAGGGAACATTAGTGAACTCCTGGTTTCAGACTCAGACAGAAGAGGATGATTCCTGACCAGAGTTAGAAACCAGAATGAGGAAAGTTTAACTGTTGTTTCCATCTTCATGTTCACCTTGAGTCTAAAACCTAATGCTGTGTTTTCAGTTAGTTCTTCTTTTAATGAACCAACACTCTGCTGCAGTGAATGAAGTGTAAAGAACATGTTTGTCATCTGGGACCCTCACTGCAGAGCAACAAGTCCTAATAACAAGTTTACATTGTCCAGGAAAAACTTTATTTACCTCTATGTTATCAAATTATTACCAGGAGTCATCACTGTATTTATTCAGAGTTACAGTTTGGTCACAGTTTTTTAGTTTGAGTTCATTTCTAGTTAGAAATAAAATATTAAAGATGTAGATATGGTTTTAATTATTGATGATTTTGATTGTTTGTGATTCATGTGTGTCAATAATTAATAAAAATCCCTCTATTATTAATCTGTCTGATTACAGCTCATACAGATTTCACACAGCTGAGAGTTGGTTCTGGTTTTAGTCTCAGTAGTGAAGAAGAGGAGGAGGAGGGTGATGTTGGAGCATCGTCTTCTGTCTGAGACATGCTGCTCATCAGGAGGAAGAATGTTTCAATAACTGTCGGCCTCCTCTGCTTCAGGCTGTTTACATCTGCTGCTGTGTAATGAGTTCTCTACACCCTGAATCAAGGCTCACAGGTACAAGGCAATGATGGACTCTGGATTAAGTCTTGCATCTTTATTTTATGATAGTTGTCGTCATAGCTGATGAGTTTTGTAAAAATAAAATTATACACTACTAGTTAAATATCTGGCTGAGTATTTCCATTTTATGCTACTTTTTACTTCACCGCATTTATCAGACAGATATAATTACTTTGATCTTACATATGTACTGTATAAAATATAATAATTATTTGCTCTTTTGCTGGTTTTAATTAAAGGGATACTGTAAGAGCCATTTTCATGTTTTTGTGTGTAGGACACAAATTGTCCACTAGGTGTGACGATTGTGCTTTTTTTTTTTTTCAATTTAATTTAATTTGTAAGGGACAGTGTGCAATTAAACATAGATGTAATCATTTAATGCATTGCACCAGAGTTAGCCTTAGGCTAATTTGCATCTGTAGTCCCACAGAGGCACAAATACAAACAATTTAAAAATGCTCAGTGTTTTTTTTTATTCAGGTAAGAACCTTTCTACAGGTATCAGGTGTGCTGTTGGATGGAGGAGCACAAATAGTTTTTGGCTGCAAAGCACTGCAACGCTCATGTTGATGTATGAAATGTTTGTTTATGGAGCTTGATGGACACATAGATTATTGTATGTTTATTTGAAGACCATTGTGATGAGCAATAAATGTACATAAAATGTAACAAGGACTAGGCTATTGAAGTCTGTTATTTCCACACTACGGAGCGGAATGTACAGCGAGTCAGCTAAGTCGTTAGCCTTGGCTGTTTGTTATTAGCCTGTCTAACAGCCCCTCAGTGGCTTTAAAGTGCTCATCTAATGCAATTTCAGGTTCACAATTGTATTCAGAGGTTGTACCAGAATACGTTTACATGGTTTAATTTTCATAAAACACCATATTTTTGTTGTACTGCACATTGCTGCAGCTCCTCTTTTCACCCTGTGTGTTGAGCTCTCTGTTTTAGCTACAGAGTGAGCAGTGGTGTAGTCCAATGTATTGCAGTGGGTATACTGTACTTGGCTATTGACTATTACTGGCTACATGGTGTACACACACACACACACATCCATGAAAATAATTTTCCTTCTTTAATTATTTTCTATTTTCTGAATATCACGATTTTATTTTCATTTGTTCCCTATAAAATCACTTTTTCTATTTAAATTATTGTTTTTATTGTTTTCAAATATAAAGATTTCATTCTCAATTTTTTCATAAAATCCCTTTTTCTTCTGTCAGATTTAATCACTGAACTGCATTTAGAAGAAGCCAAGACTGTATAGCTGCAGCATGGGAATGAACGAATGATACACGGATTAAAAACGAGCAGTTTTCCAGTTCATTTTTGTTTTTATGGACATAGGTCATTGTTTCGATTTTTCATTTTGGTTTGAAACGAAAAACCGGATAATCAGTTTTTTCAATTTAAACCAATTTATCAGACCCTGGAAATTCATCTTTGAAGCCTTTATCTGTCTATAAGACACAGGACCGATGATAAGACTTGTGTAACTCCAGTAACACGACACAAGATGGAGACAGAGCTCCACGTCTCCCCGCTGCTTCTGGGCGGAAACATGTAGGAACATACAGGACTACTGATACAGTCACTGGGAGTGACACATAGAGGTAGTCTAATTGAAAGTAAACTGTGTGCAGTGATTTGTAAGAGCTCCTTATTTTTACAATAATTAATGGACAACTATGAAGCTTCTTCTGGATCTGCTGTGTTTGTGTCTTCTGGGTTTAACCGGGAAAACACTTTGTGAAGAAAACGGTAAGAATGACTAACTTTGTAGAGATTATTATTGTTATTGTGACAGACAGACAGACGGTGTTGTGTCAATTTTAAGGATCAAGAGCACGCCCTATGGACTATACTAATCTTAGGGTCAGTAACACATGTAACCATTAACAGCTCAGATTATTGATCTATTCCTCACAGATGATGTCTGTGCTTTTTAAAGTATGTCATAATTTGACTATAACTATAACTTGATTGCCGTTTGTGGGAGCGGTCGCAGCCTGTAAACTGTATCGACCAGTTTTTCAATTCCAAAGGTGACTTTGAAAACTATATTAGCCTATAGCCCACCCAGAACTTTTGACTGGTTGAAATGCCCTTTTAAAAGATCAATTCAACAAGTAAAAAGTTCTGGGTGGGGTATAATGTGTCAGATATCAGCCTGATGAACCAACAAATTTTTACGCAGACACAACTTTTTCTTTTTTTAAATTTCCCCTCCTAAGGGTATTTCAACAGAAAAACTACTGGGTGGGCTATAATCTGTCAGATATAAGCTTCATTCATTTTTGAGGCAGAAACAACCTTTCAGTGACCAGGTAGAAGCTGCAATCACTTTTTGGCAAGTGGAAAAAATGACTGGATTGGTTATAATCTACTGCAGTGATTCCCAACCAGAGGTATAGGCCTACATGTACCTACAGAGTTAGCTCAACCAATTTGAGAAATTATAAATTAATTGTTTAAAAGACTATATTGAATATTAACTCGTTACAGTTTTTTTTTTCGACTGCTTAAGCACTATTTTGAAAACAGGGACCAGTTTTTCAAAATACTACAGACAATCAGCAGAACACCTCAGACCCTTTGCAAAGTGAAACACTCTTGCAAAAACTATTCATATGACATATAGTTTTTGCCGATTGCTTACACACTGAAATCAAAAGTATTACACAATTATCAAAACCTTACACTCAAGGAGCAAAACACTGGCCTAGATTTGCACAACTGTAAGCACATTGTCAGCTTCACACTTTTTGCAAAACATCACACACAGTGATTGCAAAACACTAAACACACTTGTATGCATTTGACACAGAAATGTATCATGATGTCATTTCCTTGCAATTTCAAAGCAAAGGCTTTCAAATGAACACACCCATGAACCAACTGGTTAAACACAGCCACCAGATTGCTTAATTGTAGAAACACCAATCAGGTTTAAGCACTGTGTAAAATGGTAAGTTCACCTGTCTTCAACCAGAGTCAGAAGAAGACTGAGAGTGAGAGTGGGAATCCACAGAGGAGGAGAAGGAGGTAGAGGAAGAGGAAGAGGCCAAGCCAGAGGTAGAGGCCGAGGTGGAGGTAGAGGAAGAGGGAGAGGAAGACCTGAAGCTGGAGAATATGCTCAAAGAAGAAGAGGACCAAATTTATGAAATGAAAGTTGTACAACACTAGTTGACCATGTTGTGAACCACGGAATGACGCTGAGGGAGACTGGACTAAGAGTTCAGCCAAATCTTAGTAGATATACAGCGGCATCTCTCATAAGGACATTTCGACAAGGAAACAGGTAAAAGAAAATCTGTCTACAGTTACAGTAATCAGCTGCTCATTGTATGCACAATATCAGCACTTTTGATAACCCTCCCTGTGACATTTGAGGATTGAGGGTCGAGAACAAGAAGGAGGAAGGGGGCCCATATTCACGCGAGGGTTTACGATTTCCGGCCCCAGGCTCAGGTACCCCTCATTGAGACTATGGAGGACGCTACACACACTACTGTAGTAGCATGAAAACTGGGACATGTTTTGTTGTTGGTTCTCCATGTCGACATGTTGACTGATTTGGGTATATGGAGAGATATACATTATATTTTCCTCAGTCTGCAGCATTGGTCTTGTGTAGTGTTTGGTGAACTTATTGTATATTTGCACTTTCTCTGTGTACTTCATTTACAGTACTCTAATCACTTAGAAGTAGAATTTGCCAAAGTGTTTAGGTTAGCAAAATTAGTGTGTAACTGGTTCAAACTGAATTAAGTCATATGAAAGTTAAATGGTAATAAAATATGTTTTTTATAAATTAGTGTATAGTTTTTGCAAGAGTGTTTGAAACACAGGACTTTCACCCAGGAGACCGGGGATTGTGTTAGAGGTGTGAATCTTCACTGATCTCCCGATTCCATTCCATTACGATTATCATTAACATCTTGCAACATAATCTGGCTACTTTAAAATTGGTTCGAAATTCTAAAAAAACTAAAGTCATGACTTTCACTAGGGGAAAATCATCTAAAAACAATTTCCCAACCATTTGTACACTTTCAGGTACAGAAATTGAAGAAGTGTCACATTACAAATACTTGGACATTACCATTGATCAATCACTGTCTTTTACATTGCATGTCCAAGGATTGGTTGAAGTTGAAGTTAAGTTTTTTCTTTAGAATCAAGTCTTGTTTATCCTTTGAAGCAAAAAAACAACTTGTAAATTCAACATTCTTGTCTATTTTGGACTATGGTGACATTTTATATATGTATTCAACCTCCCAGTGTCGTCATGCTTTGGACACGGTGTTTCATGGAGCCTTAAGATTCATCATAAACTTAAAATCTTATACTCATCATTGTTTGCTGTACTCTCGGGTCGAGTAGTTCTCCCTCTCAATTAGGCATTGGATGCACTGGCATCTTTTTATTTATAAAGCAGTACTAGGACTACTTCCTCCTTATCTGAACGCTTACATCCTCCCGAGGTCTGCAGGGACATATCACTTGCGTTCACAGGATCTGTTTTTATTGTCAGTCCCTAAAGCCCGGACTGACTTTGGCAAAAAGGCTTTTAATTTTGCAGCACCATCTGCATGGAATCAGCTTCAGAATGAACTACAGTTGAAGGAGTTGGTATCACTTTATTCTTTTAAAGGCTTTTTAAAGGACCTTGCAGAAAGGCAGTCTGTCTGTCATTGTTTTTAAATCGATTTAGGACCCACATATTTTTTTATGATGACATTGTTGTTTGAATATGATGAGTGAAAGTGTGTCTATGTTTTTACTTGTTATTGTCTTTGTATTTATTTGAAACCACGCTGCTGCCACTTGCCAGGACACTCTTGTAAAAGAGATTTGTAATCTCAAGGAGTTTTTTATCCTGGTTAAATAAAGGTTTGAATGAATGAATCATGTCAGTGATTCGATTCAATATCTCGATTCATCACGATACGTCAAATACATTTTTCTATTAAAACCATATTTAATTCATAGCTTTTCAAGCTTCAAAAACAAAACATTCTGCAGCG
This sequence comes from Perca fluviatilis, assembly GCF_010015445.1. Lineage (NCBI taxonomy): Eukaryota > Metazoa > Chordata > Actinopteri > Perciformes > Percidae > Perca > Perca fluviatilis. The sequence continues at coordinate 40,484,106 of NC_053115.1, forward strand.
CTCTAATAATAAATACATTGGATAAATAAAACTACAGCACTGAGCACATGGCATTTCTTGAATGTGAAAAGCATACTATAATATGTAAACAGAAATGTTGTTAGGCCTACAATAAATTAGAAACAGAAATAATCGATTATGGCCTGGTCGTTTATTGATGCAGCATCGTCCATGTCCGTTCAACACATTACATTACATTACATTACATGTCATTTAGCTGACGCTTTTATCCAAAGCCACTTACAATTAAGTGCTTTCAATTGTGAAGGTTCAAACTCCAGACAGGTTTTTATCCGAGGTGTAGTGGGAAGAGATGTGTTTTTAGCCTTCGACGGAAGATGTGTAGGCTTTCGGCCATCCTGATGTCGATAGGGAGCTCGTTCCACCATTTGGGAGCCAGGACAGTGAACAGTTGGGATTTTGTTGAGTGATTAGTTGTCCCTCGCTGTGAGGGGGCAGCAAGCAGTTTGGCTGATGCAGAGCGAAGTGGGCGGGTTGGGGTGTATGGTTTGACCATGTCCCGGATGTAAGCTGGGGCTGATCTGTTCGTGGCCCTGTATGTAAGTACTAGTGTCTTGAAGCGGATGCGGGCCGCAACTGGTAACCAGTGAAGAGAGCGGAGTAGCGGTGTAGTGTGAGAGAACTTGGGGAGGTTGAAGACAAGCCGAGCTGCTGCGTTCTGAATGAGCTGCAGGGGTCGGATGGCACATGCAGGCAGGCCAATCAGGAGGGAGTTGCAGTAGTCTAGACGTGAGATGACTAGAGCCTGAACCAGAACCTGAGCCGCCTTCTGCGTTAGAAGGGGACGTATCCTTCTGATGTTATGCAGCATGTATCTACGCGATCGGGTGCTTGCAGCAATGTTAGCAGTGAAGGACAGTTGGTCGTCAAGTGTCACACCCAGGTTTCTAGCAGTCTGGGTTGGGACTACCACAGTGTTGTCTATTGTTATAGTCAGGTCTTGGGTAGGAGAGCCCTTCCCTGGAAGGAAAAGGAGCTCAGTCTTGTCAAGGTTGAGTTTCAGATGATGTGTGGACATCAAGGAAGAGATGTCAGTCAGACAGGCTGAGATACGTGTTGCAACTTGAATTTCAAACTCAGGAAAGGAGAGAATTAGTTGGGTGTCATCTGCGTAGCTGTGATAAGAAAAGCTGTGCGAGTGAATGACAGACCCGAGAGAGTTGGTGTACAGAGAAAAGAGGAGGGGACCCAGGACTGATCCCTGAGGAACCCCAGTTTCGGGTGGGCAAGGTTCTGAGCTAGATCCTCTCCAAGTTACCCGGTAGGTTCGGTCTGCCAGGTAAGATGTGAGCAATGAGAGCGCAGAGCTTGAGACACCCAGATTCCGGAGTGTCGAAATGAGGATCTGGTGGTTCAATGTGTCGAAGGCAGCAGAAAGATCCAGAAGGATGATGATGGAAGAGAGAGAGGTCGTTCTAGCGATGTGAAGTTTCTCAGTGACAGCAAGGAGTGCAGTTTCTGTTGAGTGACCAGCCTTGAAGCCAGACTGGTGGGGATCAAGAAGGTTGTTCTGATGGAGATAGGTAGAGAGTTGATTATAAATGGCAAACTCAAGAGATTTAGATAGAAATGGAAGAAGGCAGACGGGTCTATAGTTATTTACATCAGAGGAGTCGAGTGTTGGTTTTTTGAGTAGTGGGGTCACTCTTGCCTCTTTGAGGGCATCGGGGAAACAGCTAGTTGACAAGGAGATGTTAATGAGATGGGTGGGGAAAGGAAGGAGGTCAGGAGCAATGGACTGGAGAAGGTGAGAAGGGATAGGATCCAGGGTGCAGGTGGTCGGGCAGGCAGAGGTAATCAAAGTAAGAATTTGATTTGGAGACAGAGGGGTGAAAGAGGAAAGAGTACTGGATGTGATGGATGGTAAGATGATTTCAGAAGGAGTGGTGGAGAATGAAGAGCGTATGTCATCTATCTTTTTTACAAAGTAGTTGACAAAGTGGGTCGGTAGGAGGGAGGAGGTGGACTGGGGGAATCTATTAGAGAAGATGGAAAAATGTTTTTTGGGGGTTTGAGAAAGAGGATTCAATTTTGGTTTGATAGAAAGAGCGTTTTGCTGCAGAAATAGAGGCAGCGAAGGAGATCATCCGGGTGTTTAGATTTCCACCATTTCCTTTCCGCTGCACATATAGTTGATCTTTCAGCACGTACTGAGTCAGATAACCATGGCGCTGGGGAGGACTTGCGAGCCTGTCGTGAAGTAAGAGGGCAGAGAGAGTCGAGAGAAGAGGATAGAGTAGAGAGAAGAGTGTCTGTGGCAGCATTGGGAGGCATGAGTAAGAAAGAGTCAGATGGAGGGAGGGTAGATAGAGTACATGCCGCCAGAGGACAGGTATGGTGTCTTGAGATATGGTTGTGAGCTTGGGAGAGTGGGAGAGAGTAAGATATGAAAATGGTCTGAGGTATGGAGTGGAGTAACAGTGAGGTTGGATAAAAAAACACCTCTAATTCGTGTCCCGCATGTGTCTTTAACCGTCCCGTTATTCCCGCGTGTCACGGAAACGTAAGCCCACCCACAAGCTTTTCCTTAACATAACTGCGTCAAAAGGGACGCCAATAGTCCCGACCAAGGGCGTTTAGATACAGCGCGTTATATGACAATAAAGGAGAATTTCAACGACAAAGGGACTGTAATGGCAAAAATTACATTTAAGCATGATTCATTATATTCTTATGTTTTATTTGTGCTTTGGTTTTTCTTTCAACTATTTATTCTTCCAAAGGAGAATAAATAGTTGAAAGCAATACAGAATGCCTGAGAGCCTTACTGCAATATTTTCCATTATGTTTTTATATTTGGATTGTAATCTGTTTCCCTTTACATAAAGATATTTCCAGCATATTGATTCAGAAAAAGGTAGAAATAGGTGCATAAAAATTCACCGGAATGCAGGAAATTAAGTGTTTAATGCTCAAAATTTTCTGGGGAGGACCCCAGAAAGTTCTTTGTCAGGTAAATGTTGTAGTACAATGTCTTCCTCTGATGTAGAAGTACACTGTAAAGGACCATCCACACCAAGAAAGATAAATATAGCATTAACTATAAATCTATAGTTTTAAAAATCATTCTAACTCAAGTGGATGGAGTCCACACCACAACTATAATGACAATGACAGTGGAGAGCGATATCGTTGGCATCACTTATAGAGAGATTTGATGAACAGGTAGCAAAAGTTCAAATCAGAAAGGAATTTATTGCTAGTAGTTGCCCTTCATGTAATTTGCCTTGATGATTGGTGCATACATACACAGAAAAGCATTAACATTAATAAGAATAAAGAATCAACTAAAAGTACAGACACAAAAATATACAAAATATCTGTTTAAGTAATTTAAGACTGTGTACAGTTTCCGCAGGAAGTACATCCTCTGCTAGGCTTTATTGATGAGGGAGCTGATGTTCAGTACCTCGGTCCTGGGAGATGATGGATCCCAGGAAGCGAAAGGACTCACAGGGTTGACTGTGGAGTCACCCTAAGCCCACAACCGTCTCCACTGTCTTTAGAGCATTTAGCCCCAGGTTATTCTTACTGCACCAGGTCAACAGCTGGTCACTTTCCCACCTGTAGGTGGACTTATCCCCACCAGGATGTTCAGGGTTGTTGTAGTGTGTGTGTGGGGGGGGGCAGTGACGAGGCCCCCACACCTACGTG